>NC_056732.1:63154471-63167643 GCF_019279795.1 Protopterus annectens
GTTTTTTTTTTTAAGTATTTTGATATGACTGTTTACAAGCACAAATATATATATATATATATATATTTATATATATATATATATATATATATATATATATATATATATGTACACACACACACACACACACACACACACATATATATATATATATATATATATATATATATATATATATATATATATATATATATATATATATATATATAGACACACAAACACACACACATTCACATTTACATACACTGCCTATTGTGGGGTTTTATTTATCAGAAGTGTTGTCGTGGAAGGGAAATACAGAGTTTCCAAATCAGGTAAGCAAGCCAGATATAGGCAACTCTCCATGACAGCTAATAGAGAACAACCACTGACTGATAGATATATTTCATGGCCACTACCTGATCAGAAGAGGATTTTCAAGTGAGTAATGTGAAAGATAAAGGAAGTCTGGCAGGGATAAGAACTATTGTCCTACAAGGATAGACTTAATGTATTCCCCTGACTGTACAGTAAAGTGTATGGAAAGGAAAAGACTCATATCTATAAGTATTACATGTGACTAACGTTGGTGAATACACTGTATAATCAGTATATAGAAAAGCTGAACTACACTTTGGAAAGAATAAGTTTGTACTGTTGAAACCAGATTTAAGTTTCACTGCTTGTATTTTATTTTGTGAACAAACTAGCAATGTATTTGTGAGTAAGTTCCTTTTTTCTGTTAGTCTGTGCTATGTTTTTAACATCTTTTTGGTTTTAAATAAACCACAACTTAAAACTTAAAAGGTGCAAGTTCAGCAAATTGTTGCACTGATGGAAAACATGGCCATAAATATAGGCTAGAATTCCTGAATTTCTAAATGTCTACAGCACCACAGGAAGGGTCAGCTGACAGATGAGGGTCATGTGAGGAACCAGCAGCTGGGCACAATTATGGCAGATGGAGGTGTGCACAATATGCCTTGGCACTGGCCATGACGCAACAAATTGCACATATACTCATCACTTAATTAAATTATGAGCTAACCAGATACAAAACGTAACACTGATGCATACAGCTAAACCTTGATTTACTTTCTCATGCAATGGCTGTCTTCTGTGAGCATCAGGCATAGGCAACCCCAGAATAGGCTCTTCTCAACCGCAGAAGCAGTAACAAAGATGAATAATGAACATATAATGAACAGATATTACAGTACTTAAACAGAAAAAAGTATTATGTAAAAATCAATGATATCTATACAGGAATGTCATAACAATGACTGATATATGCAGCAAATACAGACAACAGCTATGATGCACTCAAACTCAACACACATATTACTTTACTATGCATTTAATAGCCACCGTGTGCATCAGGCATAAGCAGACCCATGCCAAACAACCTCATGGGGGTAGAGCAAAGTTAGCATCATCTGCACAAATATATATAACAAAGATATCTATATAACCTTATGGGTACAGAACAAAAGCAAATACATTAAGGCACAAATGACAAACTGCAGTCATACAGTATAAAGAAAACTTTATTGCCAAAACAAGCATTGCCTGTTCACTATGCATTAGACATAAGCAGACCAAGTCAGACATCCCAGCGAAGGTTAAGACAACTTCTGCATCATCTGCACAAGGGAATGACTAAGCTGTACTAAGTATCTACTACTGCTACTATTATTAGAACTACTACTGTTAACATGACTACTAACACCAGTACTGAAGTTAAGCAGACTAAACAAAACTGAACATTTTTAAGTATCCTAATGAAAACATGGCCTTTAACTAAACAAGCATTACCAGACCACTCTGTGCATCAAACATAGGCAATCCTAAATCACAAATTGAGCAAAGGGCAGGGCATAGTCAGCATCATTTGCACAAGGCTGGTGGGAAGGATACATGAGGGCAGGCATGACACAGAGGAATGGGGTGTGAGTGTGAGAGATGAGGTCATAGTAAGTATGTGCTATCAGGGTCAATACCTCAATATCTCCAGATGTAATTATCCATTGTGAATTTGTGTGTGTGTGTGTGTGTGTGTGTGTGTGTGTGTGTGTGTGTGTGTGTGTGTGTGTGTGTGTGTGTGTGTGTGTGAGGTGCTATGGTCAATGTGAGGTGTACATTGTGTGTATCTGCAGGGTCACAGCTATGGCATTTTTGCAGTGTTACTCCATGGCATCCCAGTCAGGTGAGAGCTGTGCATGGTAGAGGATCAAAGTCATCATGGATGCCTCGACCATGTCAACTGCCTCTGTCAGGAGTTGCACTGCTAGTTCTGTGACACTCATTAGAAGTCAGAGTTCTACCAGAAAATAAAGAATGTCTGCTGAACAAGTTGCCATCATGACTACATCCATGGCCATGTGGACAAACATGCCTCAGTGTGGGCAGATCCAGTACTGATGTAATGGTGGAAATAGCACTTGGCATGTCCATTACTATATCAGCTGACATCTGACAATGTACAGGCAGACAGGCCTCATGGATACTGCTCCTCCTCATCAGACAATCCAGAACAGACATTGTACGGTGCAGTGTGTCATTCTTCTGGTCCAAGGACTCACACACATGGTTCATGCACACTCAAACATCAGACTGCATGACATTAAGTACTCTAACTATCTCTTCTGAAGCCCTGGGGAAACTTGCCACTGCGTCTACAATGGCCCTTTGCATACACTGGGTGGCAGCTGCTGACACCCCAACATTAGGGGGAGGGTGGTAAACATACTTTCTCTGAGTACCTTTACCAAGACCACTGTGTGGTGCTTCCCCCTCACAAAGGCTATGGGGAGATTCCACCAGCTCTGCAATTTGGCTAACACACTACCCTGGTCAACTGTGTTCCCATTAACCTGTCCACTCTCTATGGATATACATAGGTATAATGACTGTTTCCAGACTGTGGGGAGGGGATGTATGGGTCACAATCAATGTGTTAGACATACCCTTTGCAACCCCAGACTGCGTCTGTTCATAATCGCCAACCTTGTCAGAGGTTACAGATCCTCCAACATCAGGTGGAGGGAGGTCAACAGTGCTATTGCCTGGTAATGCTTCACATGCGAATAAACCAAGAAGAACAGAAAAAATAAATAGAAACATGAATAAAAGATAATACCTACAACTAAATAAATCAACTACACATGCAAATGCAAATAATCATACAGATTGCTAATATAACTAATATCAAAAATGCATGCCCTTACCATGTACAGGTGATCATTGTATCTCAATGCCAGATGTCCCTAGACACAACAATTTCATTTGATAGAGGTATTATAAGCATACAACATAATACAAATTGCAAGAAGTCATAAAGGCGGATGTAATTTATATATATATATATATATATATATATATATATATATATATATATAATTGAATGGCATACTAGAAGTCCCCTATTTCCCTTCCACCTATGGCCCAACATTCAGCACTGCACTGTAAAACTCTTACACTTAGCAGGAACACCTCCTTTTCAGTGATTGATGTCCCACCCTTGGTAGCCCTTAGCTCCTGTGCCAGAGTCTTTGCTCTGTCAGTAGCCTTTTTAATCATGTCAGTGGCCCTATGTTGGACTGTTTGGTAGTCACAGCTCTTGTCACCTACATCATTGACATCATGGGCAACCTGTCACTAGACACTGTCATGGCTTGTCAGCAGAATGTTTATCTAGGAGCTGTGCCCCATGGAGACAGAGGACTTATATAATGACATCATTTTTAGCATCTTAGAAGGGAGGATACTGTGAGGATTGCCCATTTATTTTATTTGTTTTTTTTTTCCTTTTTTTGATTTTGGAGCCATATGCCTTTTCTGAAGAAAAGCTTTTATATATTTATATTTGGCAAAACAACACACCCAGGATGGTAGTATATGCTGTTATAGTCATGGGAATATATATATATATATATATATATATATATATATATATATATATATATATATATATATATATATATATATATATCATACATATATGTATGTGTATAGATATAGATATAGATATATATATATATATATATATATATACACACACACACACACACACACACACACACACACACACACACACACACATACACACACACACACACACACACATATGTATATGTATAGATATATATATATATATATATATATATATATATATATATGCATATATATATATATATATATATATATATATATATATATATGGGTCACCTTCATTTCACCTAAAGTTCATCTGCCCGACAGATATTTCAGGCAGCCCAATTGCCTGACAGTTCAGTTGCCCAACAGTTTATTTGCCTGACAATTAGAAAAAGGCAAGTAAAAGGTTTTTGTCCATTTACACCACTGTAGTGTGATCCTGGAGTTAAAATATATAGTTGGGGGGTGTGGGGGGCAAAGCCCCCCACCTACTTTGGTTTTATATTGTGCAGTTTGTTTTTTTTTATTGTTCACTAAAACCAACGTAGGTTGGTGCCCCCCGCACCACCTTAACTATACATTCTAACTCCAGGATCGCACTACAGTGGGGAAAAGGACAAAAACCTTTTACTTGCCTTTTTCTAATTGTCAGGCAAATTAACTGTCAGGCAAATGAAGGAAATATATATCTATATATATATAT
The DNA here is from genome assembly GCF_019279795.1 of Protopterus annectens. Taxonomy (NCBI): domain Eukaryota; kingdom Metazoa; phylum Chordata; order Ceratodontiformes; family Protopteridae; genus Protopterus; species Protopterus annectens. Next base: position 63,159,090 of record NC_056732.1, read on the forward strand.
ATATATATATATATATATATATATATATATATCCACACACACACACACACACACACATACACACACACACACACACACACACACACACACACACACACACACACACACACACACACACACACACACACACACACACACACACACACACACACACACATAAATTATATATATATATATATATATATATATATATATATATATATATATATATATATATATATCAATATGCAGTCATCAATCATTGTTGAAAACAGTTTAAAAATAACAATGAAAGCCATGTGATATCTCCATATGCATACCCCCCCCCAAAGATAAAAGTTATAAGTAAAGAAGTGAACAAACTTACTTTATATACATACAAGAATATATCTGAATGCTAAGAAGATAAAGCAGCAAAAACAGTGACGGTTAAAGTAAGAAAAACCCACATAACTCCTGCAATTCAGACATGTTTATGAATATCTAAGGATATTACAGTAATTACTGCATAGTACTCTTAACACATCCACATTGACTTGAGTTGCCTACCCGCATGAAATACAAGTAAGGAATACCTGCAATTCAAAAGGGTTTTTATTTCAAGAATGCTGCCATGTGACCCCTCCATGATAAAAGTTATAACTACAGAAGAGAACACACTTATATATATATATATATATATATATATATATATATATATATATATATATATATATATATATACATACATATATAAGAATATATCCAAATGCTAAAATGATAACCTAGCATAAACAGAGACAACTGGTTAGTCTAAAAAAAAAACCACATAACTCCTACAATTCAGACACATTTCTGAATATTTAAGAATATCACAGTAATTACTGCATAGTACTCTTAACACATACATGTTGGCATGAGTCGTCCAACCCTGTGAAATACAAGTAAGGATTATCTGTAATCCAAAAAGGTTTTTATTTTAAGGAAGCTGCCATGTTGCACAGCACTCATTGCAAAATAACATATCAACATATACAATGAAGCAGTAGTTGCATGGAAGATTAAACACCTTGAAAGATTAGAGACAGTTATTCTAAGTATTACAAATTGACACTGTTGTCAGCAGTTTGTTTGGTAGCACTTGGGAAATCAAGCAGCCTTCCCTAGCATAATGAAAATTCTGTATCACCTGCTTATATGGTGTAGATTAACCCATCTGGACACAATGAATATGTTAATTAGGTCTCAACTCATTATCATTTCTGAATCTCTCAGTTTGTTCAATGTGCAGAGCAGGTAAACATGCCCCGGGATTCATGAAGCTTGCACCATGCGCCGGAGTAATGTCGGCGATCTAGTGCCAAATATGGCCATTGAGCGATTCAGGTAAGAATTGTTTCCACGTGCACTACCAGTGTACGCCAGAGCTGCGCAGCTCCCGGTGCATGTATGCTAATTACCCCATGTACAGCAGTGTAGCATGCAAAGGAAGGTATGTAGCGATTCATGAAGTGGTGCAGGCATAGCGTAAGCAAGCAGAAATGTAAACCAAAAAAAAACGGTTTACATTTTTTCAAACAGAACATCGGAGCCATGAAAGCGGACCAAACTTACTTATTACAATGTTAACATATGCCATTTGCTAAATATACAGCCAATGACATAAAAAACATGCACAACACATAAAAAATAACATTTAATGTCATGGCCACACTAATGCAAAGTACAACCGCAGTGCATGGGTGCACAAACAGGAACACAAGGAAAATATATTTAGATGTCATAAAACTGCAATGTAACACAAATCATAATTTCACCATAATAGTCAATGGTACGCATGCTACACCACAACCAAGGCACAAGGGTTGTTAAGGGTCTGTGATAGTGTTCCGCGTGGTAACTAGGAATTAGTAGTCAATGCCATGTAAATGAGTCAAGTAGTAGTGAATCGCAAATGTCCCGCCAGCGTAAGGATGTAACACATGGTGCAGCGGTACAACATCGAGGAGTGGTCTGGAGGTAAACATCACATCATGAGAGGTGTGCGCCGCCGTAGCTGTAAGCACATTGGAGCATTGGTAATCCGGGTTGCCTGTTGCTAAGCAAAGCTGCAGGATAGGGGTATGTACCTAGCCATAGCTATGCTCAGCTGAGAGCACACAAGCTGACCAAATGTGCATGTGAACATGGATGAAAATTCTCTCAAAAGCCAGAAACCGGGCATGTGCGGCGTGCAACTTAGGTGAAACAGGAAGTTTATGGGAAGACAATAAGGAAATGCTGCAGCATAGTAATTGGAGTACAAATGAGTAATTAATTCCTAGAAACTTACAGTGGGTTGTAGACAACAGCTAACAAGGCTGCTAGCAGCTACCTGCAGAACAGGAAAGGGGAGGTGTCGTACAGCAAAGAAAAGAGAACTGTCACAGCAGAACAAAGCAAACTTGCTGTAGATCAGCTATATAACACATTTCCCAACACAATCCTGGGATGTGGAAGCACAAAACAAGAAAGGCGGCAGCTGCTTGCATGCCTGACAATGGGAGGTGAATCGGGTTGAAAATAGAAGTAAAGGGCAATAGATGAATCATGGCAGACAAGTCAACAGCAAAGGCCCCACAATAGCATTACCTGCTGTAAAACCAATAATTAAGATACCCTGCAGCTGGAATAGTAGAAACACATCCAATTACACCAGCATCAGCCATTGCACAATAGTATAAGGTGTGAAAGCCCCAAACACACACTTGTGTATTCCCAGACACTCTGCACCATTGGTGTATACAGACGGGGAACTTTTAATATGTACATGTTAGGGGCTGCCATAGCTTTGATTCACCAGCATGTGTTGGAGACTGATGGTGGTGTGGAGGATGATGCTGACAACGATCTCAGGCACTGGAGGAGGAGACGAGTGTTCAGACCCAGGGTAACCTACCAGGGGCTACATGATCTAGAGATATTAGAGCATTACAGGGTGGACAGGGACATCATACAGCAACTTGTTGAGCTGTGCCAGCCACGCCTCAGAGCCAGAAGTAACAGAGGGGAACCCATCCCAGTGGACACGAAGGTATGTGTAAGCTTGAGAATACTAGCCACAGATACCTTCCAAAGGCTAACCGGGGATATCATGGGGATCTTACCAGCATCAGCATCCAGGGTACTCCACCAGTTCCTGGATGCCATGTTACCACATGCCAATGAGCACATACACTTCCCCCGAATGCAGGAGGAGTTGGCCAGCAATATGCGTCTCTTCCACCATGTGGCGGACTACCCAGAGGTACTGGGTACAATAGACTGCACGTGCATACACATCAAGTCACCACCCAATGAGCAGGGTAGGTGCTACATAAACTGCAAGGGATTCCCCTCCATCAACTGCCAGGTTGTGTGCAATGCCCGGGGCATTATCATGGATGTGTGTGCTGGCAGTCCTGGAAGCTATCACGACTCCCACATCTGACATGCCTCACAGCTGTATCAGGTATTTGCCCGAGGAGATATCCCATATGGCCACCTGGTGAGGGATGCTGGCTATGCACTGGAACCGTGGATGATGACACCCATCAGAAATGCACACACATCCACGCAAGAATGCCATAATGAGGCACACGCAGAAACCAGAATCATCATAGAGCACGTGTTTGGGATGCTGAAATCACGGTTCCGTTGCTTAGACATATCTGGTGGAGCCTTGCAGTACTCTCCAGGAACGTGTGCCCATATCTTCATAGTATGTGCCATGCTATACAATATGATCCTGCAGAAACAGCTGCAGCAGGGCGAGAATGGTGAAGGCCCTCACAACCCACCACCATTGACAAGGGACCCACAGGCACAGGGGAGCTCAGACCACAACCACCCTGTACTAGCGCCAGTAGGCAGACGGAGGCGTTCCCAGTATGCCCATGCCTTGGCAAAGAGGGAACGTATAGCACACACACTGACAGTGTAGGCATTCATGGACTGACGCCCTTCTCCACTTGCACACCAAGCAAACATGAATGGCACACACACAAAACCACCTGTAAATTGTCATATATAGGTGTTCTACTGTGTGCATCCTACATTGGTAGTCCTCAACTATTGTGCACACAGCCGCCATTGGCACAAGGTAAGTCAATACCTGAACAGTATATTAAGCTATCAGCATGTGTCCATACTGTATGTACAGGTTCATAGATACATAGGTAGGTACATGCCGAACCACTGAGACCACTCATAAGCATAGGCAAAATGTGTCTGCTGTCGCCACCTCATCGATCAACTAACTGTCCCTCTGTGAAGCAGAGCCACTTGCGGGATCCCTGGGGTGTAGCTACTGTTCACCATCCACTCTGCAAGGATTCCTCAGAGTGTTAGTGAGGGGTTTTGTATAATGTAAGCTGGGATGTGTTTCCAAATAATGGGGAGTATCCCTGACAGGAATCTTTACAGATGTGTACATGTTACATAGTATACCTTAAACACAGCTTGCATATATAGGTAGTTCTCCACAGAATAATAAACATGTGGAACACACAACCGCTGAAATGTGCGTTCATCACCCTTGCACTACCAGTGCCTGCTCTGAGAGGTAAGATATCACTGCCAGGATTAGAACACACAACCATGTACACATTCATCACAATAACATACCACTAAGCTACCTGAGATGTACCAATGGCAGTCATGTATACTGACAGGATAAAACACAAAAGGTAAGAATGTGTTGAAATAGGACAAACCGGCATGTACGCAATGAAAGGTGTATGTTTTATATATATATATATATATATATATATATATATATATATCTATATATATATATAATAAATATATATATATATATATATATATATATATATATATATATATATATATATATATAGACACACAGTCATATATATATATATATATAGAGAGAGAGAAGGAGAGAGAGAGATATGTCGATATATGGGGATATACATATATATGTAGATATATAGATAGGTTAACAACATCTACATAACCATGGAGGTACATATAAATGGGATACCTACCACATACCGACTGCTTTACATACTGACGCACATAATCCCGAGGCTTAAGGTCTGGAAGAACACAGTACTGAAACACCAGATGCACAAGGTGTAATCTCACGATGTTAATGGACAGTTAGTCAGTGCTTCTGGTGTTGCGGTTTGGGTAGGTTACTGTGTGTACGTGTGTTTCTTAGGGCTGTAGTTTGTGTAAGTGTGTGTTCTGTGTCTGGTGTGTGTTGTTGGGGGACTGTAATGTGTGGTTGTGGGTTAGCTTTGTGCATCTGTTTGTGCGGCCTAGGATGTAGAATATTAAAGCAGTGGGTGGTGTGTGGGGCGCAGACACCTACATGAGGTGTGCAGGGGGGCTTGGCCACCTGCTCATACATAGTGTGGGATGGTTTGTTTGGATGTGTTGGGTAGCAGTGTGTCTGTGTGTGCATGTGTGTGTTCCATGTTCGTGTTACCTTCGCGATTTACGAATCGGTAATGTTTGGTATGGGAGTCTGTTCCCGGGACTGTGTGCGTTGAACACTGTGGTTTCGGAATTCCGTAGGTCTCCTGTATACAGTGGTTGAAGTGTTCACATATGTGTATAACATAGACCATAGCAATCACACATTCAGCCACTACCAACCTTTATGAACAAAGGATATGGAGAATATATGCCTATACACCATTACAAATATGTGCTATGGACATGAGCCAATAATAGTGCTACCACCTGTTCCACTTTGTGAGGGACACTCCCTCTTTGGGCGGTTGTGTCCTGACCAAATATATTCAACGTGGCAAATGTCCTGGGATTGTAGGACATAATTATGTCCCATATGTACTGTAATAGTTGCATACAATAGTTATTTCTGTATCTAAAGTACCTACATGGTACAGGAAACAGGATAAGTTACTAAACTGCTACAAGAATAAGCTTATAATTAGGCAAGAAAGGAAAGTTCTATCCCTTGTACTGACCGTGGGTTTCTGTCGGCCTGTAAAATCAGATGTGTGTCCCAAAAAGGACCCACTATGGATATATGAAAAGGTGGCAACTCTAGCCAAAGAGGGTCAGTCACCAACACAACTACGATGACTGCAAATACCTATGACAGAAATACACAGCTATCATGTAGCAACACGTTATTACATTCAGATGTATTACCGAAGGGATTAAAGGACTAACATCGCCTACATGCTATACAGGAACCACATAACAGTGCCTTAATGAATCAGCCTGCAAATACCATTGTATTAGTCCATAAAAGGATAGGTGTTCAAATAGGGAAGGAGCCCTCACGCACATAGCGATTATGTATAAAAGCAGTTCCTACACACCTGCATTTGCTAAGCACACCCACCAACATCACCCCCACACCCAAACATATTACAATACAAACTGTAATAACATCACAAATCATTCACACACTGTACGACATCTGCAGAAGCCTTAACATACCTTGTCAGAGACACACTAACATGGCCCTAAGTGAAATAGTGGCTGTTATACAATGGAACAGCTGCTGATGTAATAGAGTTTGTTTGCACTAATCCCATTTCAGAGGGTTGTGCGTACACCGGGATGTGTTAGCAATTAGTGAGTAACAGCACAGTATGCTACACTTGTACACCAAATCAAGGATGTCTGGTGAGCACACTGTACACCACATAACAGTTCATGCATAGCCAAACGGCCTTGAGCTGGCCAAACATCCTTGCCAGACTTAAACATCTGCAGAAGTATCAGGTATAAACAAACCCTGCATAAGTAGCACTGTTCCGAAATATAACAGCTGTACTCACATGTAGAACTAAATCGTCTAGCCATTACACGCAGTCCACGAGAGTCATGAAGCTAATATATCTCTATGTGTCTCCATATAGCTGTTGAAATATATTGCAATAACACATCTAGGCCATCTCCCTCGAAAGTAAGGCAAACGGACAACGCTAAAAGGAGTACTCACTTATACACCACTGTTACCATGGTATCAGCTAATGGAGTAGCTGCACAGCTGATGTGCATCTAATTAATTACTTTGGAACAGCAATTGTTGGACAGGATACCACATGTTACCAATATGTAACTAGAAAAGGATGTGTCATCACACATTCAAACCATCCGTATATACCAGTGGAACATTACAAATAACATTGAAACACAAACCGAAAAGGATTGAATCAACTGTTAACGATATGTCAGGTTACTGATAAGGTATGTAGAACAGTCAGTATGTCTGTGTATGTAGTACTATTCTGTAGCATTTAAAGTGCACGCAATCCATATAGTGGAAACAGTTATCTTGCAGTGATGTATTGTTGAGCACAGTCACACTTGTAGTATTTGTGTGTACTGCTGTAGGTCTCAAGGCAAACACTGCATACACCACAAGGGATGCTATATAAGGGCTTTGAACAGAAATACTCCTCACCAGCCGACGTCAGTGGCAGGGCAGGTCCAACAAGTATGTGCTATAACAGGGGATAGTATATGCTGATATATTGTAACTGCCATATGTATGGGTGTAATACAGAGAATAACATGTGAAAGATTGGGCCACTATGCAAGTATGTTTTGCATTGTGGGATATTGTGCCAATAACTGTGTAATGTACAGTATTGTAGGCAGATATGTATCACAAGCTACATAGCATTACTGTAATGGTAGGCAAACATTAGTTATGTCAATCGGCATTTACAATACACAATAACAGGATACATATGTCTTTTAGTGAGCCGAAAGTTTATCAGCATGATAGCAAAGTAAAATGGAAGAGCTGTTTAGCTATCCATGCACATAAGACATGTAATATTTATTTATTTATTTTTTTATTTTATTTATTTATTTTACATTTGTTGACCGGGCTAGTCTGGCTGGATACATGTCCATTTTCAGCAGAGGCCCGAGGAGAAAAGCTCCACTAATAAAACTAAGTGACTAACAAATAACAAGTAAATAACAAGTAAATAACAAGTAACTAAAGCATGCAGGCAACTAAGGGAAAAATTGATATATAGAATAGTAATGGGAAGGCAATTTAAACAAGAAATAAACATCAGTACAGAATCATTATAATTTAAATATCTACTGTAGATAGACTGCTAAAAGAAGTTGAAGAAGGGAGAGAAATAGGAACAGGTAGAGAGTTTGTAAAAATGTAGTCATAGAAGTCAGTTAGTAGCAGGGATATAGTGATGAGCACTACTTTTAGGATAGAGATTTGCACACAGGAAGTTTGGAACTGGGTTAGATACATGGAGAGAAAACAGGTTAGAGATAGTGGAGGGTAACATAAAAAGAGGTAGGTAGGAGTAAATAAGCAGGCTGGTGGGTTGCTAGGTCTACTTCTTGGAGGGAAAGAAGTAGTGAAGTAGGGCAGGTAGAAGAGCAATGTAGGGTGCGAGAGAGAGTGATTTTTTTTTTTTTGTTTTTTTAAGCTCAGTCAGGATTTGAGCAGGGGCATAGCCAGTGAGATTGCAAATGTTTCCTTGTTTGTTTTGAGAAAGGTGGGATGAGCTTAAAAGTGGTTAGTTCTTTGGGGAGTTTATTCCAGTGAGATCCTACAGTATTAGCAAATAAGGAGTCACCTGCTTTT
>NC_056732.1:63189431-63194431 GCF_019279795.1 Protopterus annectens
ACATATCGACTGTCTATGTGCAACCTAAAATGCTGAATAGTACAGCCTGCCTCTAATAGTAATCACACCTGTCAGTGTCCGTGGATAGTGAAACGTATGCAAAGCATGCAAGACAGTTTTGTGAACACAAAAATAAGAAGCAAGCACAAATGCACATAGCTGAATATTGAGACCCCATCCCTCGAACAAATGTGTAGTGTCGATAGTTATACTAAGTGGAAGCGAAACGCATCATATTAGCGTGCGGCCAATAGCTAAGTCTAGCCCAATGGTCAGGGTTACCACCTGTCCCACATTGTGAGGGACAGTCCCCCTCTGGGCAGTTGTGTCCATACCAAAACCATTATAAATGTAAAATATCCTGCGATCGTAGAACATAATTATGTCCCACTCGCGCATGTTTCCTATGAATGTGGATGTGGCAGCAGCGCACCTTCATTAATATGCATATGATGCTACTGTGCCATCTCTATGCCGTTCTTGCGCCGAGCTTCATGAAACCCGGGGATGGTATTATTTCCTACATAATGACATGCACACACCTGAGCAATACAAGATTGGGGGTTTAGAGATTTGGTTAGGGCATACCTTGTAAGTGTAACTCATTAGCAATTCTGGTCAGTCAGTAATTTGTTCAGCAGCCCTGCTAATGAAAAGCAAACTTATAGAGAGGGTGTGTCAGAGATAAAAGGCTTACAGAAAAGGTTAAAGTTGTATTTACTGAGTTAGGAGAAAACCTTGATAGACACTTTTGATAACATTTTGTTAAGAAGATAAAGTGACTGTATGCACATGGAATGAAGATTGCTAACAAAGTGAAGGAAACATATAGCATGTATACAACTTAAAAAGAAAGGTTTATTCTTATGGCAAACTTTAATACATTCAATGTAAAAAGGTAATAATGAAATGAACAACAACTGCTATCAGAAACTCTTGCCTTACAGACAGTTGTTTGTAACCTCATATATTTTATCATCCTCATTTCCTCCAATGATCAGAGCTACACAATTATACCGTAAAGGTTAAAATTACAACACTCTGATAGCATGGGTATAGTGCAGAATAAAAAAGTGCCACGTACAATGCTAAGCTTAAGTGCTTTTGATTCTCCTTTCTCATTAAAACGTTCACGTGGCACAAGATGGTAATCATATCGATGTCCCATTGTAAAAGCACAGGTGCAGGGTTCAAATCTTTAAAATGTGCCATCTACCTGAAAGTATGGATTAACACTGTACACATTGTACTTGTATATAGTGGAGAAGTCATCAGACTAATTTATGAATAATGCATTTTTGTGGCTTTACCCTGTCTGCACGATGGTTGGCATTGCACATCAGTGCCCTGCCCATCAGCTATTCCTTGTAGGGAATGACAGATCACATCCTACGGCAAAAACTCATAATTTACTTAATTTCATTTTACATGCACAAAGACTTAGCTATCAGTCACACAAATGAGACTGGCAATGGAACGTCTTGCTCAGCATTTTGGAGTTTACTGAATACAGAAAATTAGATGTGTTCTGTATCTGTCTGACTGGCTGAACTTGTTAATGAACAGCTGAACGAGTACTGTAAGATCTGACTCACATTAGGGAATGTTTAATTTTATGTGACATAATACATATGTGATCTTTCTTTTCTTTAACCTGCAATGTATAATGTTAATGCTGCATACAGTTGTGTACTGTGGCTGCTAAACTTGATAATGTGACCTGTATCTCCTCCATTGCTCACATCACTAATTATAGCAATAACACACACTGGTGTGCATGCTGTGGAATAAATAGCACATGTGCAATACCATGTGGAAATAAAAGCAGCAAGATAATTGATTAGTTCATTATGAAGAGTACAGCCACACAGCCTTCAAAACATTTGTATGAAGATGCTTCATTGCACCCGCACATTTATAATGGTCAAGTGTACATCATCCTGGAATACAAGGGGGAGAACATCATGTCCTGTAGACTCTGTATGACTCTTTCTTCGGTATTTGTTATTCTATACTTCTTAATGTTTTCATTTAAAACAACAGCTGTACTGTTTCTCATTCTTTGCATGACAGTTTGCACAGAGCACTGTCACTAATCAGGAATGACTATAGACTACTGGCACTTCACATACTATGGCAAAAAAAATAATGATGCATGCACTAAGACTTTTCTGTTGGACATGCAAATAAGCTTGGCTTTGGCATGCATCAGTTGGCATAGAAGATAGTACAAAAATTAATGCAATGAGAAATGTTTCCACAGAAAAATATAGTTGCCTCAAATTATTATTTCAGTAAAGGAACACTATATAATGCAACAGCTATAGGGTGGTTAGAAGTGCAGATATATCCACTCGTATACAAATTTATATTCCTCAACTCCTAGGTATGGAAAGAGAGCATGACAGGGGTGGTGAATTAGGCTGCAAAATGCTCCCAGGCAAAATTGTGATACTGCAACAGGGTTTCTGATCTCAAAGGCCTAAGATATGTGCCAGGATTAGCCTAGAGGAAGCTATGGTGCATCTGGTAGACTTAGAAGACAAACAGAGTACTTGGGATCAGCCAGTTGTGAATTACAAGAAACCAAAAATAGATGCCCTCCCCCAAAGTCTTCAGAACAGCTAGTTGTTTTAGTAGAATGATTGTTATTAACTGAAACTGCAAAGGGTAATAATAAAGTTTCATCTAAGTATGTTTTTTGCTACCTACAAACAAGAAAAACAATATTATCATCTGAGTCAGTTTCTTTTAAGTGTTTTAGAAAAGGACAAATAAAAGAATTCTGCACTAACAGCAATGTAGTGTACCTTTGAAAACTTCTCATGGTAGTCAACAAACTGTATCTGAAAGCATGCCTAAGGAATGTGATAATATAGCAATAACCCACGCCTGGCTGGATTTACCCACGGTTGGTGTGGTTTGGTCACGAGGGCAAAGCCCGAGTGGCCAAACAAAGCCAAGCGTGGGAAATCCAGCATTACCCACACCCAGAAGTGGGTTATTGCTATTATACAATGACATTATTTAAGAAACTTTTCTTAAATAATGGCATTGTATAATGCCTCCTTGCTACCCTTCCGCAGCTGTATGGTATTCTGCAGCAGTTCTGATGTACTGTGCATGCGTATGCCTATGCAGTACTTCAGAGCTGTGGGCAAAAGCAACGGAGAAAGCAAGATCTCTGTTGCTTTTGCCCAAACTGTTTTGCTATGTTAAATGGGTTTAACATAGCGAGACAGCGTTAAAAAAGCAACTGAGAATCTCCGTTGCTTCTTTAAAGCTGTCTCGCTATGTTAAACCCATTTAACATTGCGAGACAGTTTTGAAAAAAGCAAAGGAAAAAGCAAGATCTCCGTTGCTTTTTACAAACTGTTTCGCTATGTTAAATGGGTTTAACATAGTGAGACAGGTTTGAAAAAAGCAACGGAGAAAGCAAGATCTCCGTTGCTTTTTTTAAAGCTGTCTCGCTGTGTTAAACTCACTTAACATAGCGAGACAGTATGAAGTAACTGAGATCTTGCGCTCTCCGTTGCTTAAAAAAAGTGTTATAGTAATGGAAAAAGTCCGGGCAACCGGACCTTTTTTCCATTACTATAACTGATTTACAACATGCACGCTGACCAATCAGTGTGCACGTTTTTGAATATTAATGGGGGGTCGTTCAATGTGTAACAATTATTACAGTAGAATCTGCTTTTTGCTACAGTCATACCTCTCATGTATACCACATTCTAATGAATGATCCTCATTAAAAAGTCCATGTCCACATTGGTTTGCCATTGGTCTGTTACACACTCAGTGTTAACAGTTTTTTTCACTGTTATCCATGGTAAATAGCACTGAATTACATTAATGCATTGATAGAACTTTAAAAGTAACATATTTTAAAAATCCCATGAGCTTCCAAGTTGTAGTTATTAGTAAACTGTTAGCAAATGTTCCACAATTTGCCCATTTATTCCACATTATCAGATGTGGTGTTCCTCATTTTGGGAAGAAAAGGTTGAGACCTATTTCTACTGTGTTGATATTAAACTTGTCAAATCTACTTTTGTGACAGAAAGGAAAAATAAGCAAGGGTTGTTGAACTCAGGTGGTGTTGTCATAGGCACCAGAAGATGTTGAAAACTGTAGGGGGGGGTGAAAGGGGCACTTAGTGATCTAAAAAGGGCAATTTTTTAAAACTATTTACTACCACAACATGGGTTCATGTGGAGAACACAGGGTGTCATAACCTGCTGCGGGTAATGTGCTGAGCATCATGTGTGTCCATACAGCCCACACAAGTCTCAACCAGCTGGATAGGTGTAGACCAACACAGACAAATGCTGTACTATGACCTCTGAATATGCCCTATGGATGACCCCCACCCCACAGACCCACACAGACAGACTACAGCAGGCCAGGCAGTTGGATGTAGGTTGTGAAGGCTAGGACGTCTGAAACTAATATGTTGGTAATTAAAGCTAAGATCTTGAATACACTGGTATGCCTCTAGCCAGCACAATAGGTAGGTCTACACACCAAAATGGAGTACCTGACATACCAGTACAGTAGTAGAAAAAGTGTACAAGTGTCAGGTGTGCCCCCTTCCAATGTACACATATAGCAACAGTCAGGTGTGCCCTCCCGGTGCTGTGTAGGAATGTGGATACAGTCGGATGTCCCCACGCTGTGCAGAAATGTAGCAACAGTCAATGCCACATGACCAATGGATACCCTGCAGACACAGCATGCCATCTGTCAGTGTAAAACGCAGAGGTCAGCACCACAGTACAGACTTCCTGGACATGTAACACATGCGATACAGTTGGCCATACTTTGCATGCTCAAACACATGAAGGTATGATGCCAATGTCAGTCGACAACATGCATAATGGTCATACTGGGCATGCTCACACACGTAAACACAAGAAGGCCAGGTCTGCAAACACCAGTGGTCCAGACATATCTGCCGGTACATTGCTATACTGTTGGATGACTGTGCTGTATGGTAT
>NC_056732.1:63199431-63251931 GCF_019279795.1 Protopterus annectens
AATACATATGTGATCTTTCTTTTCTTTAACCTGCAATGTATAATGTTAATGCTGCATACAGTTGTGTACTGTGGCTGCTAAACTTGATAATGTGACCTGTATCTCCTCCATTGCTCACATCACTAATTATAGCAATAACACACACTGGTGTGCATGCTGTGGAATAAATAGCACATGTGCAATACCATGTGGAAATAAAAGCAGCAAGATAATTGATTAGTTCATTATGAAGAGTACAGCCACACAGCCTTCAAAACATTTGTATGAAGATGCTTCATTGTACCCGCACATTTATAATGGTCAAGTGTACATCATCCTGGAATACGAGGGGGAGAACATCATGTCCTGTAGACTCTGTATGACTCTTTCTTCAGTATTTGTTATTCTATACTTCTTAATGTTTTCATTTAAAACAACAGCTGTACTGTTTCTCATTGTTTTCATGACAGTTTGCGCAGAGCACTGTCACTAATCAGGAATGACTATAGACTACTGGCACTTCACATACTATGGCAGAAAAAATAATGATGCATGCACTAAGACTCTTCTGTTGGACATGCAAATAAGCTTGGCTTTGGCATGCATCAGTTGGCATAGAAGATAGTACAAAAATTAATGCAATGAGAAATGTTTCCACAGAAAAATATAGTTGCCTCAAATTATTATTTCAGTAAAGGAACACTATATAATGCAACAGTTATAGGGTGGTTAGAAGTGCAGATATATCCACTCGTATACAAAGTTATATTCCTCAACTCCTGGGTATGGAAAGAGAGCTTGATGGGGTGGGGAATTAGGCTGCAAAATGCTCCCAGCCAAAAGTGTGATACTGCAACAGGGTTTCTGATCTCAAAGGCCTAAGATATGTGCCAGGAATAGCCTAGAGGAAGCTAAGGTGCATCTGGTAGACCTAGAAGACAAACAGAGTACTTGGGATCAGCCAGTTGTGAGTTACAAGAAACCAAAAATAGATGCCCCCCCCCCCAAGTTTTCAGAACAGCTAGTTGTTTTAGTAGAATGATTGTTACTAACTGAAACTGCAAAGGGTAATAATAAGGTTTCATCTAAGTATGTTTTATTGCTACCTACAAACAAGAAAAACAATATTATCATCATCTGAGTCAGTTTCTTTTAAGTGTTTTAGAAAAGGACAAATAAACGAATTCTGCACTAACAGCAAAGTAGTGTACCTTTGAAAACTTCTCGTGGTAGTCAACAAACTGTATCTGAAAGCATGCCTAAGGAATGTGATAATGCTGAATGTGTAGCAATTAGTACAGTAGAATCTGCTTTTTGCTACAGTCATACCTCTCAAGTATACCACATTCTGAGGAATGATCCTCATTAAAAAGTCCATGTCCACATTGGTTTGCCATTGGTCTGTTACACACTCAGTGTTAACAGTTTTTTTTCACTGTTATCCATGGTAAATAGCACTGAATTACATTAATGCATCGATAGAACTTTAAAAGTAACATATTTTAAAAATCCCATGAGCTTCCAAGTTGTAGTTATTAGTAAACTGTTAGCAAATGTTCCACAATTTGCCCATTTATTCCACATTATCAGATGTGGTGTTCCTCATTTTGGGAAGGAAATGGTTGAGACCTATGGCTACTGTGTTGATATTAAACTTGTCAAATCTACTTTTGTGACAGAAAGGAAAAATAAGCAAGGGTTGTTGAACTCAGGTGGTGTTGTCATAGGCACCAGAAGATGTTGAAAACTGTAGGGGGGGGGGGTGAAAGGGGCACTTAGTGATCTAAAAAGGGCAATTTTTTAAAACTGTTTACTACCACAACATGGGTTCATATGGAGAACATTTTAAGCTTAGCCAATTTCCTTTTGGTGCTTGAATTAACATTTCCTGATTGGTCTTACCTATCCCAAGGCTGATAATTGTATATTAGCCCTGTGATCATACCATAGATAATTTGAGGGGACCCATGTAAGGGATGCAGCATTTAGGAACTGCCACTATCCATTAGTGGCATGAGGTGCAATCCTGGAGTACATTTTCTATTACCCATCCTTAAATCCAAGTTGCATTTGAAAATGGACAGGGATGAGCTTTGTTTTACTTGAATGGATACTCTGTTCTGGAATAGTGGTAGCTTCTGTGATATATATCCATCTCTCCACAACATTCAGTTTAAATACCTGGACTGAGTATTTCTGATGCCATTTGACTTGCTGATGTTCAGTAGGGTCATCTGTATTAGATCAGAGGATGCCTTGAATGCCCGACATGTCACCTCTAAGCACTCTGTAGGATACTGAATATAGTGATAAATCTTTGAGGTGGTCCAGGCAAGGCCTCTTGTTTAGGACTTGTATCCTTTTAGTAAGGTATTTCTGTGGATATTACAATTGCTGCATGGGTCTGGACAGATGCAAGCCAAAGTGGACATTGTACAAACTGATTGACCTAATGAGGGCTTTGTAAAAGGGGGGACAACAACATCTCTAGATCTAGTCACAATTAATTTCTTTATAAGCTGTGCAAAACAGAAAGACTTTATGACTCTGGGCACATGCTGGTCAAAAGTTAGGTTACTGTAAACACAAATTCCCAAATACCAAACAACTGGGTCAATTCTCAGGGAGCATTGTCAATTTGGCAGTTCCCTGGAGTAGATGACTTCCCAAAGGATACGATAATGTATTTTTTGAAGTTTAGTTTCAATTCATGATTCTGGCACCAGTTATTGCTTGGTACAAACCTTCCTGCATGATGGTTAAGTCATTTAGGGATTCAATAACTGTTCCTAGCTTGCAGTCATCTCATAGTCAGCCAACGCCCTTTGGTATTTCCTTTTGCACACACACACACACACACACACACACACACACACACACACACACACACACACACACACACACATACAATCTCCTTAAAAACTGTACCTAACAAGGTAGCATGATTCTGGCAGCAGCAGCAATGTGTACCAAAACAATACAGAGCAATAAGAGAACACTATTGGATATGATAAGAAAACTGAAACACTTGGGCACAAAATGTGTGATTACCACCAATGGAACATTAAGCTATTTAGTTATATTAGTATTATTTTTTTGTTCCTTTCTTTTATCTTATTTATAACTTAGTTGTTGTCAAAGCACTGTGTCATAACCAGTTAGACCATACCACAAGTTAGCAAAGACCATAAACATGACATTTTCCAAGACATTCCAAGGAGATGCTTACTATCTATCAGTCTTTGTTTCTATTCATCCCATCACTGAATATATTTATCCTTTCTCTCAGCTTAAATTGACTTCCATAACCACATTGTCAACAGGTTACTTAATGCTAATGAATTAAGTATTGTTATTCCTGACTTGGATTAAGCTAAAGGCATATGGCTAGCAGCTTCTATCAGTTTCCAAATACTATAGACCAAAAATCAGCAATCATTAGGTGTGAGGGATTTTATCTAAGTGGTACAGCAGCCTCTGAAAAAACAACAGATTCAGGCAGTAACTAAATCTTCTTCTTCTTTCGGCTTTTCCCGGTTAGGGGTCGCCACAACGGATCACCTTGTCCGCAACTAAATAACAGCCTAAAATAACATTTATGTGATGGACAGGAGATTGAAAAGACACAGTTTTCAAAAGCTACTAGTTTATGCAAGACACTGCATCCTCTGTGTCCTATATCCCACATTCGTTTCAAAGCTGCCATCAATCGAAGAAAAGGTAAATCAGTGTTTGACCACACACCCATATATAAGCAGTGTGTGCCTTTCTCTGATTTAGACCTAAATATGATACTGTAGCATGACTCAGGCAGCACTCTGAAACTCTTGGGTACAAATGTGTGATTACTAATAAAACGGCTAAGCTAGTTAGTTACTTTTGCACGTGCTTGTGTTTAAATCCACATTAGCCTGTGCGATGCAAGCATGGGAATCCATGTTTTGAGTCCTCCTTAAAGAAAAACTCCATTTTTCTGGTATGTCGCGTTATTAATTTTTCCCCAAGAGACAGGTGTTGCAGCTGTAAAAGTGGGGACATGCTCCCTTCCCCTCACTCTTTGGTTCCGGTGCCCATGGGTTTTATTGCATTAGTTAGATCGCAATTATGTGGGCAAGCATAAATCAACCAGTAATCAGAAAATTGAAGTATCATGTATACATGGAGTAAAGGAGAGTACGCCATCATACAAGTAACAATTCAAACCCTTTTAAGCAAATGATTGCACCCAGTAGTTCTAGTGCTTAATTCAGCACATGATGCAATTAACTGTCCAAGTGTTTTCCATAGCTCAGAGATAAGGGGAAGATAATACCTTGGGGTTAGTATAATAGTTAAGGTATTTACCTTATAGACACAAGGTACACGGTTTGATTTTCACCTTTGGGAAGCATGGCTAGGCCTTTAAAAGGCCCTCTGGGGTCATTAGCCTAGTAATTATCTATGAAACCGATGAAATTTATGAAGATCAACCAGATATATTGCTAGAAAAATATAGCCTAAGCTAAGAAAAAAGTGTAGGACTAAAAAATACAAATGAATTAAGATTTGGCTCTGGGTAGAAGGGTTAGATAAACCTGCTATTGAATTTTGCCAAAAGAGCCTAGTAGTTTAAATAATAAAAGAAGCCAATGTGGAGACAGACACTAACAGACGTAAATGCAGGAACTGATACAGTCATAAACAAATCTCATACTGATGGAAAAGTCATATCCAAAATTGGATCTCACCAAGGTGGCTTTGCTCAGTGCTAGAAGTCTCAATAGCAGCTTGCCTGATGTTGAGGATCTACTGCATTTGGAACACATCCATATTTACTGAGTCATGGTTTAAATGCAAAGAAAACACTCCTTCCATACCTGGTTTATGTATATGCTATTTCTTCAGGCCCAAAGAAAAGTATTGTGGAATCTCCATATTTTTTAAGGACCATATTCCCAGAGACCCACAAATGGAACTCACAGAACTCCAGATCACACTAAACTGGACAAACGTTCATCTTACTGTATGCTACAGAACATTCTGTATGTCTGCTAATAATCATGTATGATTCCTAAATGTGATCAATCAATGCCTTAAAAACAAGAATTCCATTATGTTGGGAGATTTAAATTACACTTCAATAAAACAGAGCACATATACTTCCATTACAACATGCAACCAGAAGTTCTTAAATTTATATGCTGAACATGTAACTATTAGAACAGTAGAATAGGTTCATAGATAAGACCCTTTTTGGTCATGTTAAGTCTATCCAATTCATTTTAGATGTTTGAATCAACCTGTCCTGTTTGGTGTTAGATTGGTCTTACCCATCACATGGTTGATAATTATATATTACCCTAGTGAGAGTAACTAGGATCATATCATTGATAATCTGAGGAGATCCATATGTGGCAAAGAGCATTTAGGAGCTGCCTCTATCCATTAGTAGTACAGAGGGAAGTCCTGGGGTAAATATTATTTTACCCATACATAGATCCAAGTTACTCTTAAATACAGACAAGGATAAGCTTTGTTTCATGTGGATGGAGAGTCTGTTCCAGAACAGTGGGATCCTCTGGAAGATATACCTGTTCCTCCAAACCATACTGTTGACATTGCAGGAGAAATTTAGATCCCTGGACTAAGTATTTCTGATGCCATTTGACTTAATGATGGGCAGTAATTCCATCAGCATTAGGTCAGAGGATGCTTTGTATGCTAGACACTGGCCACCTCTTAGCAGCCTGTAAGATACCAAGTATAATGACAGTGCTTTGAGGCAGCCCATATAGGCCATATTGTTTACAACTTGTATCCTTTTAATAAGATAACTCTGTGTGCATTCCATTTGTTGGTGTTTCTGGAGAGATATGTGCCAAAGGGGGCGTTATACTCAATCACTGGCCTAATGAGGGCTGAGTAAAGGGGGGACAATGACATCTCTAAATATAATCACAATCCTTTTGTTTATAAGCTGTACAATATAAAAGACCTTTCTTATGACAGTGGACACATGTTGGTCAAAAGTTACGTCACTGTCCACATAAGTTCCCAAACACTGAACAACTGGGTCAGTTCTCAGGGGGGGTATTGTCCATGTGGTAATTTCTTTAGACAACTTCTCAGAGGATATGATAATGCATTGTTTTGGTATTTAGGTTCAGTCCATGATTCTGGCAACAGTTATTTATATGAGACAAACTTTCCTGCAAGATGGCTAAGTCATTTGGGGATTCAATAACTGCTTCTGGCTTGCAGTCATCTGCAAATTTAGTCAGCCATTGCCCTTTGGTATTAGCTTTTTCTTCAGTCTTTGTTCTTGTATAATAGCTGGAAGTGAGAAAATTTCAG
The DNA here is from genome assembly GCF_019279795.1 of Protopterus annectens. Taxonomy (NCBI): domain Eukaryota; kingdom Metazoa; phylum Chordata; order Ceratodontiformes; family Protopteridae; genus Protopterus; species Protopterus annectens. Next base: position 63,205,744 of record NC_056732.1, read on the forward strand.
GTAAATCTTGTGGGGTAGATGGAGGGAAGAGAGGGGTAAAGTTTGAGATCAATTTATTGACTGGTAGGTTGGCTATATCTTCAGCCTTAGTGCAGGTAACATCAGTTTCAATTATCTCAGCACGTTCCTGCATTGTGTTTCTAAGATTACAAACATAACTAAAAAGGCCTTGTGATTGTCTTTGGTTTGGGTAACTATATTAGCTTCAAATTTGGCTTTGACGGATTTTATTAAGCTTTGAAGTTGTTCGTTTAATTTATTAATGAGTACCTTATCATTCTGGGAATTACTCTTCTTACTTTTGGTCAAAATTCAATTCCTTCTATTTTAAAGCTTGTTGATATTATGGTTCCACCAAAGGCATTTGTTTCTGAGGTTTGTCCTGTGCTTGTTCTTACGGTGTACAGTTGTTTCTATGCAGCTGTTTACATGCTGGGATTGTGTGATGGTGTACTCTTCTGACTATTCAGTGGATTTAACTGGTTTGGGTGGGGATTTGAAATTTGCCAATGTATAACTTAGGAGCAGTTAGTTTGCCTTTGACAAATTTCTAAAGGTACCTAGTTTGTAAGGAGTCTCTAGCTTCAATTTTATTTGGAGGAGATGGCTTTATAGTCAGACCTAACAAAAACAAAAAAAAAAAAAAATCAGATAGTTAACAAACCCACTAGAGGACATCATTTTTTTTTCATTATTTTACTTACAATATATATATATATATATATATATATATATATATATATATATATATATATATATATATCAAGAGAGAGAGAGACTCTTCATGTACTATTCTCACTGTATCTTTTTCCCTGGTTAAATCAGACCATAATCTAGTTACTTTCACCGTTAAAATCTTTAAAGTCTCTGCATGTAGTATCTTGGAATGCAAGGATTTCAAACATGCTGACCTCATCAGATTTTATGATGAGACTGTAAAAGTCATGGCAGCATCAGCTCTGACAATGACACAGTAGTTAGCATCATGAAGGAGTTTTTTGCCTGTTTAGATAAACTTACCAAGCTAGTAGTCCCAATCAGAACAAAATGTAATGGGAAATTCTAAAACAAACCTCCTTGGTGGTTCACCAACATAAGTTAGCTTTTCAATAGTAAAAAAAAAAAAAAAGCCTCCTTAAATTATATAGTGGATCCAAAACCCTCATTTCAAGAATATTATCAGAAATAATACCAAAACTTTGAAAAATACTATTAGGTCTACTAACGCAAGCCATGAATGTAGGCTAGCATCTGAAGTTAAGCTCAATTATAAATCCTTATTTAGCTACTTTAAGAAAGGAATAACACCCAACATTGCTCAGAACTTACTCAAAACAATACCTTCTTTTTGGATGTAATAATCATTGTCAACATATAGCAAAGAAATTTAGTACTAATTTTACCCTCCAAAGACTTCTTTCCACAGTCCACATTCTTCCTTGGGGCCTGGCAATATATCTGGCTGTTTAATATAAGTTCAGGGGGTGGGGGAGCTTGCTCCCTACATGGGTGGGGGTTGCAGGGGGCTTGCCCTCCCTGCAAAAATAAGTTTTAAGGAGAAGAGCGATTTTCGAGATTCACTCTTGTCCTTTGCTCAATCTTTTTTCTTGTTTTTGGATTGCTGATACTCAACATTTCAAGTGCCAACATTTCAACAGGCAGGTGATTGCTCCATTACATTATCTTCAGCATTGATTATGATAATGTTCATAAAAAGGTCTTTTATGCTTTTCTGTGACATCCTTCCACAGGGGGATGCATATCTGGTACACACAGATTCAGAGTAAGAGATTCCCACTGACTTTGAATCGGTCCTTACAGTGACAGAGTGCATGAGCATTTTGTAGTCCACAAAGGAAATGTGACCATTGATGGCAACCATAATATACAGTGAAATTACTGTAACGTATGTTCACCATGTGCTCTTGCATTACGAACATTAAGAAATGGAAATCAGAAGTACTTAACTGCGTTTAAATGCGAGCACATATACAAACACACACACACACACACACACACACACACACACACACACAGAGTCAGACGTGCATTTAAACACATTACTGCAGCCCACATACAGTATTCTACACGCTGCATACAATTTTATGCAGATACACACGTATTTTATATATATAACATATATATATATATATATATATATATATATATGGGTCCCCTACTATTTACCGATTCGCGACACATAAATCACCGACACCAAACGACCGACAACAAAAAGTACCGACAACGCAAAACACCGAACACCATAACACCGACACACTACACGTAAACAACACAGTACACTACAGGACATATCCACTAGCCCTAACCCAAACCCTAACCCTAAGGTCCGACACTACCGCACACTCTCCCTACCTGCACCCTAACCCTAACTCACTTGGCTTACCCCACCCTAACCCCCAAGCTCCACACCACAGCACACTCTCCCTACCTGCACCCTAACCCTAACTCACTTACCCACCCCTAACCCCAAGCTCCGACACTACCGCACTCACCTATCACACACCCTAACCTACATCCCTCACTATTGCACACTTACCTGTCCGCTCCCTACTCCTAAATCCCTCACTATCGCATACTTACCAGGTCGCTTACACATTCCCCTTGTCGGTCTTCTGGCTGTCGGGATTTCAGCGTGTCGGTCAACTCGTTGTCGGTCCTTTCGGCGTTCCTCTTCCGGCGAATCGGCGTTTGCAAATAGTAGGGGACCCATATATATATATATATATATATATATATATATATATATATATATATATATGTGTGTATATATATATATATATATATATATATATATATATATATATATATATATATATATATATATATATATATATATATATATATATATATATATATATATATATATATATATATATATATGTATATATGTGCGTGTGTGCATTATGAGTGCATACAATTATTTATAATAAAGTTAACATAGTAGAGTTAAGCATTATAAATGTGTGCATTCTAGTGTGCATTCTAGTTAATGTTTTACTTAATCACTGTCACACAAGCTATAAATAAACAGAAAACAGAAAAGGGGGGTTGAACATGACAGAAATAATTAAGGAACTAGTAAAGCCCATTTTAATTCTGCATCATTCATAAGAGAGAAAAATAAAACTTTCCACTGTAGGCACTGGGACATAGCAGACAGGCTTACTTTGGAGTCCTACTACTTGTCACCTGTACATTATACAGCAAGGATCATTTAGGTTCATAGGTAGGTACTAGGCTATCACTCCTAGGGCCTATACAAGCCTAGCCAAAAAGGTACCCTGGTTTTCGCCACCCAAAAAAATTATTTTCCCGTGCCCCTGTTGAGCAGAGCCAAAGAGGTGATCCCCGGGGTGAATTTCCTATTTCCCATCCAATCATCAAGATTTTTCTTGAAGAGTGCTAATGAGGAGCCTTGTTTGATATAGACAGGTAGTTTGTTCCAGAGTATGGGAAGTCTCTGAGACAGGAATCTATCCCTCCAGCATGTTCTGTTTTTTGTGGTGACAAGGTTTAGGTCACTAGAGTGTGTAGCTCGGAGGGATTGGGATTTCTTTAAGTGGAGCAAGTCCAACAGCTCTGAGTGAGACATAGCTTTGTATGTTAGGCAGAGATCGCCTCTGAGCAGACGATATGTGACCGAGTAAAACTGGAGTTTTTTGAGACGGTCTGCATAGGGCATCTGTATGAGGCCAGTAATCCTCTTTGTGAGGTATTTCTGCGGCCTTTCCAGTTGTTGTAGATGTCTTGTGAGGTACATACCAAAAAAGGCATTGTACTCTATAATGGGTCTAATGAGTGATGAGTAGAGGGGAACAATGACCTCTTTTTTTCTGGATCAGAAACCTTTTGTGATGAGGTGTGCCACATAGAAGGATTTCCTGACAACTGTGCCGATGTGATTATCAAATGAGAGACTACTGTCCACCTGTGTCTCAAGGTCTTTTATCACCCTTTTGGTGTTAAGTAGACTACCACCTATGTAGTAGCTGATGGGTACAGAGTTTTTACCAAAGGGGATGACAATACACTTTTTGGCATTGAGTTTGAGGCCATGGCTTTGACACCAGGCATCTGTCTCAGTGAGACCCTTTTGTAGGATGTCCACATCATTAGGAGTTTCGATTATGGCTCCTAGTTTGCAGTCATCTGTGAACTTCGCTAGCCAAAGACCTTCTGTGTTAGCCTGTACATCAGAAAAGTAGATACCAAACAGGAGAGGACCCAGGACTGTGGTACTCCATTTGTCACTGGTCTGAAGTCAGATTTGGAGTCTGCTACTTTCATAGTGTGGCTTCTGTCAGTGAGCCAGTTGGCAACCCATCTTGTGACATAGGGATTTATATTTAGTTTAGTGAGTTTATCTATAATTCTAGATTGGGGGATGGTGTTGAAAGCCTTGGCGAGATCTAGATAGGCTGTGTGAACCACCTTACCCTCATCTACGGCTTTGGTGACTGCTTAAAAGAAGTCAATCAGGTTTAGGAGACATGATCTGCCTTTTGCAATCTCAAACTGGGTGGGGTCCAGAGTTTGGAGATTACCAGTGTCTTTGTTTATAAGTTCCATGATGATACGTTCCATGGCCTTGCAGACCAGGCTTGTTAGGCTAATGGGGTGGTAGTTCCCTGGGTCCATGGTGGTTCCCCCTTTGTAGAGTGGGATAACCATCACTGTGCACCATTCAGTGGGCACAAAGCCTGAGGTGAGGCTACAACTGAACATGGTGTTTTGGTGGGGTGCCAGTTCATTCTGTAGTTCATGTAGAACGCAGCCTGGGATGTTCTCAGGTCCCATGGATGCTGTGTTCTTGGCTTTGGAGAATGTGGTTTTTACCTGTGCAGCCATATTTATAGGAACTTTGCATTCTTCCAGTATAGAGATGGGCCCTTTAAGGGGTTGGGGGGTAAAGTTAGCACTGAACCTATCTGCCAGGATGTTGGCAATATCAGTTTTCTGTATATTTAGTGCCATTGTGCTGTAACTCAGAGCAGATCTGAGTGTTGCCATTGAGATTCTTGACATAGCTATAGAATGCTTTGTGATTGTCTTTAGAATCACTGGTGATTTTGTTTTTATAACTAGCTTTGGAGGATTTTATGAGGGATCTCAGCTTCTTGCTGAGGCTGACCAGGGTGTTCTTCCAGTCATGGGATTTTACTCTTTTTTGCAACAGTTTCTTTCTTTTGTTGTAGAGTTTGCTTATAGCAGGGGACCACCAGATTGGCTTCATTTTTTGGAGGATAGCATCTTGGTTCTGTTAGGGATAGCATGATCCATGCAGTTGTGTAAGTGCTTATAAAGTGCATTTATGTAGGATTCAGCAGTCGTACCTCTATTGTCCATCTGTGTCGTGAAGTTTGCCACTTCTGCCTTAAGAAGCATGAAGTTGGCTCTTGAGACATTTTTTATGGTGGTTTCCCTAATGGGGGGTGGGGTGAGATGTGGATGTCTAGGCTGATTAGCTTGTGGTTGGATCTGACCAATGAGGAATTGACCTCTGGTGTGGAACACTGGTCACCCATGTTGGTAATGACCAGGTCTAGGATATTGCCACCCCTGGTGGAAGTGTGGATAAGTTGATCCAAGGTGTTGGCATTTATGAATTCCAGAAAACGTTGAGCAAAAGCGTTGGTACATGAGTAGTTTTCCCAGTTAATGTTGGGGTAGTTGAAATTGCCCATTATTAGGGTGTTGGGTTGTACCCTAATAATTTCCAGTGTATCAAGAAATGAGGAGTGGGAATCCTGAGGCATGGTGAGGGATCTGTAGCAAGTTACAATTTGGATTGAGGTCTTGCCCAGAGTTAGTTGTACTTGGATAATCTTGGATGCATTATGCTGAGCAACTAGCCTGGAAGTGTGGATATCCTTAATGAATATGGACACGCCTCCACCTTTAGTATTTTGGTCCAGGTTAGGTGGCCGAAAGGTGTGGTATGAATTTTAGCCTGGTAATGCAGGGGTGCTCTCTGGAGCCTTGAGCCAAGTCTCTGTCACTGCACAGATGTCGGTGTTCTCCATTTTAAGGAGTGCCTCAAGTGAATGCATTTTGAGGTTGAGACTTCTAGCATTGAGTAGCATTACCCTCAGATTTTGCTTGCTTGTACCTGTTACGATGATGAATTTGTCATTTGAACCTTGCCTAAAAAAGGCACTATAGGGGTGGCAAGAGCCTTAGCCAGTATCCGGAATCCCAAGTGCGACAGGTGCAGGCCATCTCTGGCAAAGTATTGTGGTCTGTCAATCATGTCATCCCAGGCAGACAGATACTGGATCCCCTTAGATTGACACCAGAAGCTTAGCCAATTGTTGAAGACAATCATTTTGTCCTTGCACTGTGGTATCATTCTGGGTGATGGCAGGATGCTACTCAGGGCTAGGGTCATTCCTCCCTAGGCTACAAGATCGGATATCTCCTCCATGTCTCTTTTTATGTAGTCCAGGGAGGTATGTCTCATGTCATTCACACCAACATGGACAATAATGGAGTCATATTTGTACTTGTTGTAGAGAGACCTGAGTGCATGCATTATGTGGCAGATCCTGGCACCTGACAGGCAGCTGACAGTAACTTTCTCCTTGTTTAGCCTGGTGAGTGGAACATCAGTGTGCCTGACTGCAGAGTCACCTATGACTAGAGTGTTGGATACATTGTTATGCCTTATGGGCTGTGGTTGAGTGGCACACTGAGTTTGTGGGCTATGTGTCATTTGGGTTGTGTTGGAGGGGTGGAGGTTGCATGCATTTCTGCTTTGGAGGTCTCTGTTGCTTGAGCAAATTTCTATTGAGAGCCTCCGTGAATGTAGGTGTGTGTTTTGTGTTGCTATGTGTGTGTTTTGGTGGTGTAGGTTTTGAGGGACTATGTAATGAGTGTGGAGTGGTGCAAGTGTTTACCTTCTCCTCTTGACTGTCTAGTCCAGTCTTGGGTGAAGAGAGCTTTGTTTCCAGTTTCGGTATATAAGTACATCTCTTACAGGTTGTAGTGTTGGGCGGTAGGAGGAGAGGGTTTTCTGTGTACATAAGGCAATTGCTGCATTGCCCCAAAATGCCCAGATTTACTACAGTGAGAGTTTTCACACCTCAACATGAGAGTGTGAGGGAAGGTCTGTCAATTCTTTTAGAACTACAAAAAAATCCCTTTACAAAATCCTGCTATTTACCTACTTTCTTTGCTGGAATGTAGCTAACAGCTATTTATAGCATAAAACAAGCTCTGACAGACACATAAATGAGGCCCAGTCAGGGAAACATAGAAGTAGCTCTGTTACAGAAGGTGAGTTAACTGACATGTCTAGCATGACTCACATAAAGAAGACTTGAAATGTATTCTGCAAAGAAGGAACGAAAAAGCAAGAAAACAAGATCACGTTACCAAGGCAGGCCCTATCATCCACCATTTTGGGGGAAAGACATTAAAATTGTAAAAGAAGCACTTGGAGTGATTTTGAGGAATAAAAATAGTTAGAAGACAAAGATACAATTAAAAAAAACATGTTTTTTGAGTTCTAAACTGGAGTTTTCCTTTAAACAGAGTCTGAAGCTACTCCTAGCTACACCCAAACTGAGAGACAGTCAGAAACAGAAGCAGCTCTCTGAGGATAAACAAAGTACAGGTATGTGCCTCTTAACATCCGGGATAGGTTCTATCCCATAGAACGTTAAACACCACATACATTAAGCGAACACTGTATACTTTGTATTATTCTTCACTTAACGTCTATCTGCACTACAACTGGTTGCATGTATGTCCGCTTGTACAGCATGGACATAAATGCAGTCAGATGTTGTGTGAAAGGACATTAAGTGGTGCACACCTGTATGATAAATACTGAAGTATACAAATGGAAACTATTAATACACCAGATGGAAGAAAATTATTTTTGTGAGTTACCTTTCATAGAGGATGAACTACAAAAAGGAGAGAAATATGCATCTGTATTTATAGAAAAAAGGCCACAGCCTCCATTTCACATCAGAATATTTATAAACTCCAGATAAGCCAGATAAATGTCAAGAAGGCCAAGGGGAAAGCCACTATACTAAGCAGAACTTCAATGAAAACTGCAAGAGGAGAAGGAGAAACAAAGGAACAGAGCATCCTCACTTCATAACCATACTTGGAACTAAGAAACAGGCTGTTCAACAAGGTAACCAAGAAGAAAGATTGGATACTGAGGTATGTGTTAATTCCAAGGCCTTTTAGAGCACTGGTGATGTGGTTAGCACATAGCCATATTTTGGGTTGTCATTCATCCATGGATAGGACTACAGCTAGGATTTTAGCTAGCTTTTATTGGTCATAAAGAATGTAGAATGTTTGTGTGTGTGTGTGTGTGTGTGTGTGTGTGTGTGTGTGTGTGTGTGTGTGTGTGTGTGTGTGTGTGTGTGTATCTCTGCACCAAGTACAATTTCACTTGAAACCACACAGGGAATGCACATTCCAGTCCTGGGACTGGACTATCTTGCCAGGCCCCAAATAAGACTCCCCGCTGACCACTATAGAGCTGAGTCCTTTGTCAGGTGCTCCAAGCCAAGATGTCCACTACCCTCTCTGTGAAATCACTGCTTTCAGTGTCCCTGTTCAAAGTAGCTGTCACACATACTGTCTTTGAGATTTGATTTTCACACACACACACACACACACACACACACACACACACACACACACACACACACACACACACACACACAAACACCTGGGAAAGGTTGGCAGAGTTTACCTGCTCTGCCACCTCTATCCAGACTATAAGCTGGATCTGCTGCCACCAGAACACCCAAAGCCAGCTACTTTACAGGGCATATAATTGCACTTATTAAAATTAATACTTATACAAATTGTAGTGTTTAACCAAGCAGCAAGACTTTCAGGAACGTGGAGCCACAGTGCCACTAAATAAGTGTAATTACTCTCAAAGGTTAAATATTTTCTAAAAGACCAGTCACAATGAAATGTTTAGATATATTTAATATTAAATAAAAAAAAAGAAAAACATGAAAATACTGAATATCTGTTTTCAATAAACACCATAAGATCCTAGGATCATAGGAGGTTACTAGGCTATTGGCCCTGAGGCCCTTATAAGCCTAGCCAAGAGTTTAGCCCATGTTTAGACAAATTGGCTCCCAATTGTGTGTGCATGTGTGTGTTTTGTGGGTGTGTGTGTGTGTGTGTGTGTGTGTGTGTGTGTGTGTGTGTGTGTGTGTGTGTGTTTCATCACTGTGTGTGTGTGTGTGTGTGTGTGTGTGTGTGTGTGTGTGTGTGTGTGTGTGTGTTTCATCACTGTGTGTGTGTGTGTGTGTGTGTGTCTATATATATATATATATATATATATATATATATATATATATATGTGTGTGTGTGTGTGTGTGTGTGTGTGTGTGTGTGTGTGTGTGTGTGTGTGTGTGTGTGTGTGTGTGTATATATATATATATATATATATATATATATATATATATATATATATACATACATATATATTTATATACATATACTAAGTTTTTACTTAGAATATAGGCAGGGAGGTGGTCACTGATACTGTAAGACAATGTGCCTGCTTCTGAGATCTTGTCTGAGTCAGAGATTAATATTCAATCGAGGATTGGGATGCCATCTTTGTTTTTGTTAGGTCTAGTTATGTCTGTAATTAGTTGAGTAAAGTTAAATAAATTGATATTTAGTGGTGGAGAATGATATGTGATTTCTGACCAGTTTATGTTTATATCACCAAGGATAATTGTTTCATTGTTTATATTATTTGATATCCAGGCAAAAATGCCTTCTAGCAGAGGAATGTTATTACCTGGGGGATGTATAAAACTATGATGCAGAGATTCTTGGAATTGTTTATTCTTAGAAATGATATAAGTATTTTGGCTGTGGTAAATTGTGGAATTGGATTGGAGTAAGGTGCAATAGATTAGGTACTTGGGTAGAGTATTGCAATACCTCCTCCTCTTCTGTGAAGTCTATCAGCCCTAAGACAAGCATAGCTTGCAGGAAGAAACTTGCTGTCTTTTATATATGGTTTCAACCAAATTTCATTTTATCCTATTATGCCTGGTTTATTGAGAGTAATCCAGCCATGGAATTCTGATATTTTGCTTCTTATACTTTGCAGGTTAAGGGTTGTGATATTAAGTGTTTTGTATGAGTTGGGGGGATTGAAAGTCATAGGACCAGGCCCTGGGTTTGGGTGGATGTCCTCGCACTGGTCTAGTGTGGGTTGCATGTAAAGGCAGGTAAAGGGTAGGCATTTTCTTTTTGGGTAGTAAGTGAGAGGTGTATGGTTGAGACTCGCTTTTCTTAAGGGAAGTAATTTAAATTTGGTAAATAGCTGTATGTTGAGTGTGAATAGGTTGGCAGGTATAGCAGAGTAGCTTGAGAATGGTAAGGAGTGGGTGTAGATTGAAGATATAGTCATGAGGGGTATATAGATAATGTGTAATGATGTTAGATGGGTTAGGATACAGAGACATAGGGTGAGGAGGAGGAGAAGAGGCAGAGGAAAACTGATGAGAGATATAATAGATAGAGTGCGGAACTTAAAAGTGAGGAAGGAAGATAGTAGTAGTGGTAGTATTACAGTGCTATGGGGTGTTTTATGAAATGGGATAGTGTTTAATTAGGTATGACTAGATGGGGTATGAGAAACTAATGAGGTGTTTGTGATTGGGTGAGGGATACAAGTGATTGAAAGGTGTTTCTGATTGGTAATGGTTATGGATGGGAGGGGCTTTAAGTATAAATGTAATTGTTGCAGGGGTGGGTGTGAATGAGGGTAGGGTAGGGGTGTGGAGTGATCTAGAGTTTAGCGAAGGGCAAACGGAGTGGGCTGGCCCAGGCAAGGTGGAGACTAGCCCAAAAACCAATCAAAGTCAGGTATGTTTGCATCAAAGTCAGGTAAGTTTGCATATAAGTCTATATATTATGGGTGGTATTCATAGTCCTGAGGTTGGTACTTTTGTAATGGTTACTCGCAAAGAGCACCACTACCTGTATATACAAATATAGCTATCACAGGCTATTTGCAAAAACTATGGGAATGCGAAAGCTTCTGTTAAGAAATATCTACTTTCTTACATGTATAAAGTTGGTGAAGTTAAATCTTAAGTATATGTGAATTACTACATTAACTGCTTGTATAATTTCAAAAGCATTAGGATGTTATGGATGAATGTGGCTATGTCCAGGCATTTTAAAAAGACCTAAGGCAAGCAACACATAACACAACTAATTCTGTGGAGTTTTTTAAAAATATAAAGGTGTTTCATATTTTTTTCCTATAGGGGTATCCTTATGTGCATACCCTGATTTTTTTTTAAAGAATGGTAGGGGGAATATAGGACAATTTGAAAGAAAGGAGATATAACAAAGAAGGAAACACAGAAGGAACACATGAGGAAAGTTTGTGCTGGAAGAGGTGGGAGAGGAGGTGTAATATATTTTTATCAGGCAATAGACTCCCTCCATTTTTCAAATTTTTGTTATGTTGTAAGAAGGTAGTTTGGGTAGAAATTAGGTTAGAGGGTGTAGGAGAAACGATAAGGAAGGAGTTGGTCTCAGGAGGACACCTGATTGACAGGACCTGAAATGTTTTCACTGCCTAATGGTGTTTCAGTATGCATCCCGATGTTGAATTGTTGGGTGCCTGTAGTAGCGGTTACACTTCAAAACATCTAAAACTCATAACATCTAAATTCAAAACATCGAGACCACAACATCTAAAGCCCAGAACATCGAATCTTATAACATCGAAACTTTGCATCACAACATCGAACACTACAAATTACATGAAAATAACATCCCTCTATTTATAACAACACCAAACTAACAAACACACTATTTACTGTTTCCCTGCACCCCCACACCCCCTGTAAATTAGATATACCAACTCCGAGATCGACTACAGTGGGAAAAAGTTAATTTCCTAACCCCACTGTATCACAGTCACCATAAAGAATGTACACATAATGACTATATCACTTGCCTGTATGGCCTAAAATCCACATACAGCATGGCAAAATAAACACTATATAAATAGTATAAATTCCTACACTATATAAATAAAAACTACAACATCTCATACTGATACCACAAGAATAACAGATTAAACTATGACATTTACACGTTTCACGATACAGTATTCCATATTATACATTTTCGATGTTATGAATTTCGATGTTGTGAGTTTTAGATGTTTTGGGTTTTAGATGTTGTGGTCTCGATGTTTTGAATTTAGAAGTTATGAGTTTTAGATGATTTGAAGTGTAACTGCAGTAGCACAGTGGTCTGCACTGACCAGTGCAGCAAATATTAAACCAAATGAAGAGCATCAATGACTGGCCAAAGATGTATCTCCACTATCTGCTTCACAACATCCTTATCCAAGTCCTAAAACCCATGGTCAGTGGGGCTTATTGGGCTGCTCTGCTCTGTGCCAGGGTGCCAACAGAACCAGTGCCACTGCCTCAGCCCTGTGAGGACATCACTGGACAGACAGAGGATGAATGCTGCCCGACCTGGGAGGAACATGGTTGGGCTGCTCCTAGGGATTCTGGATCTGTGGAAAAATGAACATAATCAGAAGGAAAAAGAAAAAAAGACAAAGTAAAGCATATTTAAATTAAGAAAAAGACAGATGGAAGAGAGGCAAACCAAAAATGGAGACAATAAATGGAGTCCTTGGGGTGTCTCATCACCTTAACCAAACCCAGCTAGCATGTAGGGATAATAACTATGAAACTGCTATTATTGGCGAGTTTGATTTTACTGAATTGCTTTGTCACATGGATACGTCTTTTTTTTTTTCAAAGGAATAACTTTATATTTCCATGCGTACTAAATGAAAGACACTTATTAAATCAGTATTTTCTAAGTTGCTTATATGAGTTTCTCCTTCTCTGCAGTACTGATGTCAAGTTTATTTGTACAATAAACTTGAAGGTCATGCATTACTCATTTGTTTAACTATGCCTCTTTAAGTGTTATATCAGTATATAATTTTTTTTAGCACTTCAGCATATAAATAAATCTTCCTGTTGGTGTCATTTTCTTATAATATTGACTACTGATTGTTTTGACATGATGAAGTATGTCACAGTATGCTGGATGGGCATGGATTAGGCATCAGAAAATATCAAACTTAACCGTTGACTCATTTCACCCTCTTTCTATGCAAAGGGAAATTTAAGATATATTTGGCTTGTTCACACATTCCCAAGCCCAGCTTGGCTCAATGCCTGCCAGGGCAGCTCGTTCACAGATACCACTGGTCTACTTACATGGATATGTTGACATAAGCACTCACATATTACTGCATTTCATAGAGATAAGTGTAGGTCAGCTTAATTTGCATACAAAACACATAAATGAGCCTGAAATTTCTTGAATAAGTTTAATAGTGTGATATTTAGTTGTGATCAGTAAACTTAGATGGTAAGTGTTTTAGGAAAGTGCAAAGATTACCAAGTAAGATAAAAAAGCATTAAGTTTATAAAACAATGGGGAGGCAGTACATATTGAAATAGTCGAGAAATTTATGAATAATTGTGTTTTCAATTTACTTCATTATAAGATGCAGTAATAGTGATGATATGAGTGTCATTTGGCCATAGGTAAATACTAGGTTCCCTATTACGCTGTCGCAGATGCAGGTTGTCGAATGCATCTTTGCCAAACAGTAAAGCATGAAAATGCAAAATAGTGAAGCGGCTGTTCCACGAATTCTTTCCCTGGGAAAGAATTTGTTTGGCTGCTTTCACTACTTTGCCTTTTTGGCACCGTAGTGCGATCTTGGAGTTGGTATATTTAAGTAGGGGGGTGTAGGGAGCACAGCCCCCCATGTCAAGAATGTGGGGGGCAAATGTTTTGCTTTTTTTTTTTTCAGAACAGCGATTGTTTTCCATTGGAAAATAATTGCTGTTCTGAAGTCTCGATGTTGTCAGCTTTCGCTTACACAGGGTTGATTATCTGTCATTAGCTCTTCCGAGTGTGTGATATGATAATATAGAGCCGAATACTAGGTTAACTGACCTGAAGGAACATTTTACATTTATCCAATAACCCTATATCAGAATCAAATCCTGTACCTTGTACATATGAGGTGAAGACCTTAACCATTATGCCAAACCCTCCCCCAAGATCAGTCTATAGATTTGAGCATTATCTCAACAGGCCACAAAGGAAATCCTTTAAATTCTTCCCGAGTTGAAGCTGATACAGCACTTCTGTTCAGGAAGCTATACATAAGCTATAACATATCTGACACTGATAAGTAGAATTATACACACAGCACCATCCAGTATAACAGCCAACAGCAATGAAAAGGAATTATACACAAAGCACCATCCAGCGTAAAAGCCAACATTGTGTGTATAATTCTACTTATCTGTTGCTCCAGCGTCTCATTTACAAAAGTGGCTGTTTGGACTTTGTGTGTATATCTGACACTGAAGCCACATACACAAAGGCTCACCACTGTGAAATCTGAACCTCCTTCCTATCTAGTTACACAATCTAGAGAACAAAGTACTAGCTGCAAGATCCACAGGAGAAGTCTTGTAAGTGGTTATTCATGGCAGAAGTACTGAAAAATGTATGTGGAAGTAGTTCTGATGAAATGTGCAAGTTAAATGTTATTTTTATTTTATTTATTTATTTAACATTTGTTTACTGGGAAAGTCTGACTTGGAACGAGCCAATTTTCAGTGGAGGCCTGGGGTATTTACACACAGACATACAGTATAAAGCCTAACAGTACATAATTTGAAGTAAGTGAGTGAATGAGTGAAGTCTGATGTGCTGCATTTCTATCAATGTATTGCATTGTCAGGTTACATACTGCTTTACTGTGCCATGGCAATATAAATAAAGAAGAGTGATAGGGGAATGATTTCTACTCTGTAAGCAACAGAATAAGATGGTATTGTAATGACAAGTGTTTGTGGTACTGTTATGCATTTTTAGAAGTAGGTGATGTTGGACTTGCAGAATGTGTATATGAGTATTGGTGTTGTTTCATTATAAATGTGTTTGTACTCACATCTTTGATTTATCTGTGATGAATGCAGGCATGCCTTCATTTCTGGTTTCTTTAGAAGATGAGTGGATCAAGCTGCAGTATGTTACTTTTGCTTGTTGTTTTAGGTAAATGAAAGATGCAGCAACAAGGAACCAGACAGAGACAGGATAATTTTATCCATAAGGACAGCCACATCCTCGCAGCAGCCCTTAGGACACATGGCAAATGTCAATTTGGAAAAGGGGGACCCAAACAAGCTGAGAGGGCACAGGCTTTGAACCAAGTGCTTATGGATATAAATGATGATGGTGGAAGGAATTGCACATTAATGCAGTGCAAGAGGAAGGCCAATGATATGGTAGGATGTGAAGATCAAAAGCTAGGCAGAATGCAATTGCCCGTAGCAGTACTGAGGAAGGACCTCAGACGCTTATTCCTTTAACACTTCATAAGGAGTACTTCCCCTTAGTGCATGGGGATGACTGTGACACCAATGATGATGGCATCGGCATAATCAGACCTGGTGTGGACACTGGCAAATATCCACATCAGCAGCATCCATGGACATCCATCCAGGAGGGTTAGTTTTATCTCTATACCCTTCACTTCTGCACAGCACGACATTGAACATAGTGTACATAGTAAGTGTCCTCTGCATCTCCTTACAAGGCATATAGTATTGTACTCTAGTAGCTAAGTAGTAATGCGAGCAAATTATTATTCATAGGATCTGCACCAGAAATGAGAAGCTCAGCTATTCTTTTAAATTTAGAAGATGTCATCAGCAGAATGGCTGATAATGGTGATGATAACATAGTTATACTTCCTAAGGAAAGTGGCATATAGTTGCCAAGTGTAATGGCAAGATCATACACCTCACAACATGTAAATAACTCTGCAAGAAGTGGCACTGAATCACAATACAAGAGGATGTTATACAACAGGTTGTACAGGGAGAAAATTCATGCTCCTCAACATCAGTTTCTCCAGACAAAAAGGAACACCTTCAGGGTGACAGCAGAAGCTCAGAGTTAACAATGTACACTGTGACACCTTTACAAAGAGGTGCCAAGCACATGTCGCAGCTAGCCCAGAGGACACATAAAGCACTGGCTGCCCTGTAGAAAAGTGCCAAGATGTTGTTAAGACACTGCCACAGAGAGTCAGCATGAAATGATCAGAAGTACTGAAGGGTATACATGAGGATTTCCAGCATTACATGGTAATAGTAGAGCACAGGAATAATTCCATGATCACACTGATCCACAGTAGGGTTGAATGTACAACAGCCATATTAGAATCCCTGTGTGCACTAGTCAGGACCTAACATACTCAATAGTTGCTCTTGTTCAACAAGAATGAAGACAGGGTACTGTCCAGACATGTGGAGGCATATCAAATCATATTACAAGTGCTTCTTAAGATGGCAGTGAATATAGCAGAGGGGAACAAACAAAACAGAATTCATGTAGACCAAGTCAGCGTTCATCTACATATGTCAGAACCTCTCAGTTAAGATCTCGGGACATCAGACTGTGAGAGTAGGATCACCTACATCACGTAGGTCACAGCATCATAGCAAGTCACCACCCAGCTAACATGACAGCCCCTTCTCACTATCACATGCAACTTCACCAAATCTATCTTTGGTAGACATCGTATATGACACATTTGACCTTGACCTACTGTGAATTAGGCTGCACATTTCAGGTACAGTCACTACCGTGCATATCAGTGTTTAAGATCCAATGTAATATTTAAAAAAATGCATGTGTGCACAATGTAACCCAGTATTAAGATATTTTACATGTGCATTTATTTAATTTCAATACTGGCAGTGCTTACAATTAAGAAAAATACTCATCAAAAAGGTGGTTAAGGCATAACAAGTGATTTACAATGTTTAACACCAGTAAGAGCCCAACCGTCATCAACAGTTTCAGTTCAGCAATGGTAAAGATAACAAATATTCAGGATATAAGACAAATACTACACAGTTTTAAAGTAGGAACAGATACCTGAAGAGAAAAAAGATTTCATGAGTATCCTACCATGTACACTAGCACTGTTGCCACTTCACCCTCAGCACTGCACAAAGGAAGATTTCTGCTTCTGAGGACACAACGAGGTGTCTATGACATGATGAGATACTCCGATGTGCAGTAACCTAAGAGAGAACACTTAAATCACTTGTAATGTGTCATTGTTAAATCTAAGGAAACACTGCATAATAAAAAAAATAAGATACATTTTCTGTTCCAGTGGAAGGTATGAATTCATGCTAAATAGAAAAGTAGATATTTTGATACATATCATTTGTCAAACTGCAAGCAGTTGCATAATGACATGCAATGTTTTATAACAAGTTACCACTTCAGCAGATTAAGTACATGCATAATTAAGTGCAGTCCCTACTCAAAATTTCTTCTGCAAAAAAGTTAAAATTGAAAATACTTCCTAAATGTATCTAATTATGTCACTGAAGAGGCGTTAGTGAACATTGAGGTATAACTGTTATATTCTATAATATAATTACCTTTCCTGAAATAAAAAAAATATTTAAAGATAAGAGAGAATACTGGATGAACAGTAACAGTAGGCAATGTACCACACAGCATAGCGCAAACATATCACAGCATGCATTAATTACACTTTGTGTTTTTATAAGAAAAGAAACACCAGCCTTAATGTCATGGTCCATAGTTTTGAACTAGACTCCACCTTTTTACGTATGTAGCCGTATGCCATGCACTACCATGCCACATGGGGTTGCTTACCACTGCTGCTGGCTGGCCATCATTGCTCATAGAGTGACTTGAACTGGCAGCTGCAGAGATAGTATAGGTTACTTTACCACCATACTGGTGCATGATCATGTTGTATAGAATGCAACATGTGATAAACATCCTGCATGCAGTGGTTGGGTCATATTGAAGGCCATCCTCTCATTACCATAGCATTGTTACTTCATTAGCCATCACAAGGTGGTATGAATGGCCTCTATGAAACACATCTTCACTGCGACAACATGCGAACCATGCCACTGGTCTTAATGTATTTGCATAATGACTATGAATACACCCACCACTGATACACGCACTGTGATTGACAATAAAAACAATTTAATCTGCACCCATCACAAACTGTATTCAAACACTCATAAGTTCATACCATACCACTCGAGTGTACAGATTTTTTGCAGATTGCCCAGATTTTTTTCCTCATATTTTTGGTCTGTTACTCCTAAAATTTGTGGTTATCTGGCAAATCACTGAGAGATTGACTTTACTAAATATATGAGTTTTGACGTTATATACTTCAGAAAATGCATGCTAACACAAATTCTGTTATTCTAGCAACTTTCTAAGTTTGTAGCAGCAATATTTAAAATCTGTCACAATTTTTGGGATTTTGTATTCCTGTTATTTCAGGCTTTGTCCAGACATCTTGAGCCAAGAGGTTGAGAGATATGATTCATAGATTCATAGGTAAGTACAAAGTTAACTGTCCTAGTGGGCCATTTTAAGCCTAGACAATTTCTTTTTTTTTTGTGCTCGAAATAACCTATCCCATTTGGTTAAAGACTGGTTGATAATAATGAATAAATGGGATCATACAGCAGATAATTTGAGGGGACCCCCATGCATGGAATAAAGCAGGAGTTGCCTCTGTCTGTTAGTAATACAGGGGGCAATCCTGGGGTAAATTTTCTGTTTCCCATCCATAGATCTAAGTTAGACTTGAATATGGTCAGGAATGAACTTTGTTTTATTTGGATGGAGAGTCTGTTCCACATCTTCTGCGAGATATATCTGTCCCTCCACACTGTTTTGTTGATGTTGCAGAAGGCATTTAGATCCCTAGACCAAGTACTTTTGATGCTATTAGACTTGTTGATGTGCAGTAAATCCACCAGTAATGCGTCACAGGATGCTTTGTATGCCAGACACAGGTCACCTCTTAGCAGGCTGTAGGATACTGAGTATAGTGGCAGGGCTTTGAGTTGGTCCATGTAAGTCATGTTGTTTAGGCCTTGTATCCTTTTAGTAAAGTATCTCTGTGGGTGTTCCAGTAGTTGCATGCATTTGGAAAGATACATGCCAAAGGAGGCATTATATTCAATGATTGGCCTAATAAAGGCTGAGTAAAGGGGGGCAATGACAATCCTAGATCTAGATGCAATTCCTTTGTTTATAAGCTGTGCAATATAGAAGGACTTTCTTACAACAATAGGCACATGTTGGGCAAAAGTTGGGTCACTGTGTACATAAGTTCCCAAATCTTGAACTACTGGGTCAATTCTTAGGGATGTAGTTGACGTCTCAAAGGATACAATAATGCATTTTTGGCATTTAGTTTCAGTCCATGATTTTGGCATCAGTTATATATTTGGGGCAAACCTTCCTGCAGGATGGCTAAGTCATTTGAGGATTCAATGACTGTTCCTAGCTTGCAATCATCTGCAGACATAGTCAGCCAAAGTTCTTTGGTATTGGCTATTACTTCAGAAAAGCAGATGCAAAACAGGAGAGGTCCCAGCACAGAACCATGAGGGTCTCCACTGGTGAATGGTCTCTTTGTGGAGGTAACTTCCTCTATTCTGATTATCTGCATCCTGTATATGAGCCAGCTGGCAACCCAGTGGGTGACATAGGCATTATTCCCAGTTTATTTAGCTTTTCTACTATGCCTGAGTGGACTCCCTGGAGTCTTTCTAGTGAAAAGAGTACTGCAGTCCTACCTTGCATGTAGTGATCAACATAAAGTCAAAATAATTTGGTATAAAAGTAACAGTAGCACTGTACTACTTAAAAGTACCACATTATTTATGTGAGGGGCTGTACTGCCACATACTCCCAAAGTGTGGCTGGCTACACCCCACACCCCCTTACTTGCATATGTTAACTCCATGGTCACGCAACCATGGTCAAGCTCAATTCCCTTAAAGTATGCTAAGGTGAACAGAATGTAACTCAACTACAGTACATATTGACATACTGTGACTTCAAAGGCTTCACCACCTTCATAAAACAAGCAATCAACAATTCAGACTGCTTCCTTATTATACACACACTCAGATATGTGCATATGCATATTTGTCTGCATGCAGTATATCACGTCTGTGTCTGTATGTACATGCACATACACAAACATACACACATAATGTCTATAGATAGTTCATGTTTAACATAATGATGCAACATGAGCTAAGAATCAGTTATTTCACTCTTCTGATGTAAAATATAATTTGTAGTTTACAAAGTATTCCAATTGCAGTCTTAAAAATAAAATGCACTTTATGTAAAAGGAGTATTATATATCCCTGCTTTCTTCAAGTTTCTTCAGATATACTTATATGCAATGATCGTAAGGAACTTATATGCCAAATGTCAGCTAAATTCATGGATTTCACATTACCATGTTCATTTTATAGCCATCCCATAGCCACGTATCCACAAAGTGAAATATAATGTATCTTTATTCTAGGTCCAAACTGTAACAGATTTTTGTGGCAGACTGTTCCCAGTAATTATAGCATTTCTAGCATCTACTGTAGAACAGAATTCTTTGAAAGCTTTTCAGGGGAGCACCTAACCACAATAATTATAATAAGAGAGTAGAGGAAATACCTAATACAAGCAACAAGCCAGAAATAATACAAGTCAGATGAACAATTCTGGAAAGAGGATTAAAAGTTTGACTGAAGTCACTGTTACATATTTAAAAGCATAGAGCTTTCAGTGAGTGCTACTGTATTGTAGATGGTAGAGATTAAGTTCTTCAGGCATGAAATAATTGGCAGGTGTAAGCTTACAGGAAGCAGGCATTACAGAGCACGGCGTCAACTGCTTTAAGTCATAAAGCCCGGCGTGAATGAGGGAAAGATTTTAACAATATATGTGTTTCATTTCACTTTGCATTTTTTCATACTGCCACAATAGCTTAGTGGTTAATGCAATCAGCTATGCTCAAGTTTCATTAATTATCCCATGCTGTTCTTCTCACATTTTTTGTTTGTAAGCTGTCTAAATGAGCATGTAATCCATCTAGTCACTATTCTGGAGTTACACCTAAAATTAAATATGTGTACCTACTGGAATATAGTTATCAAACACGATATACAGAAAAATGTAAGACTATATAAGGCACTCCCATATAACTGGCCATTGATGTTTGTTTAATTATTCTGTCTCTCCAACCGTAAGTTAGACAATACTTGAGGGTCAGCTGAGATGTATCCAAGTATTCTGATCACTGGAGTAGTTCCCAGAAGAGTGGAGATGCTCAAAAGGAGTCTAATTTCAAATCATGTGGCTGAAGAAGAAATCATAGAAATTCTTTTAAAATTTAATAGCATATTTAGATAGGAAAAGCAAAAATCAAATAAAAAACAGAATAAGAACTTGAACTCTGAGAGTCACAAGATCTAAGGCAGCGTGCAGTCAGATGGTACAAATTATGCCCAATAAACTAATTTGTCTGACTCAAAGGCAAAAATGTTTGATGATGGTGAAGAAGCAGAAATGTTTAGCTAAGAAAATACAGAATACATTGGTGCTTTTTCACCGAAGATACTGCTGAAACTTTTGTTAAACAGCATGGCACAAATCTGGTTAGGAAAGTGGGTAGTGTACCAAAGTTTGTGATAAACAGTTTAATGAAGAAAGGATAAACAAGATATTAATGTACTTATAAATGCTACTACTGGTAGTCTTTAATGTATTTTAAAGGGATACCCATAGAGTAATTTGAAGGGAACCTATGTCTGTTGGAATAAAATATGAAATTATTCAAGACAGTGAATGATCTAGTGTTTAAAAGCTGGTGTACATACATATACACCCACACACACACTACAAACACATCACATATAATAACATGACAGCTTGGTTTTCTTGCAAGATCAGACTGCTAAACTTCTTCATCCTCAGGATGTAATACTGGATGAATAAAACATAGCTGTTAGTGTGAAAAAACATTTAAGGGAATTTAGTGGGATATTAGACTACAGATTTTTCACTATCGAGAATAGTAACTGGCTTGTTGCATTAGTTTCAACTTGAAGCCATGATGCAGAACCTGCTCTGGGTAGTCCAGCCTGGTCTTCAGACACAGTATGTGTAAGACAGCCAGTGTGGAGGCAGTCTAGAAGTGGGGGTTCCAAAACAGCTCACAGTCCTCAGTAAAATCTTATTGACAGGATAAGAGCGAAATGAACGCTGAGATGGCAGACAGCTGTACAACAATTCAGGAGCTAAGGTATACAATTTGGCTCCCTATTGAAATGTCAGCACTCGAAATGCCAAGTGCCGAAAAGCCTAAAAAAAGACAAAAAACACAGGAAAAGAATGAATCTCGAAAATCGTTTTCTCCTTAAAACTTCTTTTTGCAGGGGGGGATTGACCCCCCCCCCGCACTTCTAATGCTGGGACAAGCCTCCCACACCCCATGAAATTATATATACCAACTCATTCAAGAAATGGCATCTCGGACTTGGCATATACAAGTCCGATCTTTCGGCCATTTAGTCTCCACATTTTAGGACTCACTTTAGTGAGTCCCGACATTTCAAATAGTTATGGTATAATTCTCTGCTTTAGTAAATCATAGTGACAACATCCCCAAGGAGCTCTTAATGCAGAAACTCCTGATCTATGGGATAATCTACTTCAGTGTCCTTTGCCAACAAATTGTCCATGAGCCCAAACTACTGAGCAGAGAATTGAGTATTCTGAATTCTTATATTCAGAAGGACAGTTTCAAAAATAGTATTTTATTAAACAGAGAGTGAGACAGAAAAATCTGTCCGATTATTTTCAGACTAAGAATGATATGTGACTGCTCTGACAAGTTTATTATGACTAGATTACAATTCTAATTACTTTATTTTATAACTCTTTTCTTCAGATTCAGATTGCTGCTGCTCACTAGACTGCTGAATCCAATAACATTAGATGTACCCAAGTCATTATATGTACAAGTTGCTCTGTAATGTTCCTAACCATTATATGCTGAACACTTATGACATATTTAAAGGAGCTGCATTTTGTTGTCTTACTCTGTTGCCTGTTATGTTAAACTGCAGCTAGTTAAGTAATGTATTACTCTGTTCTAAAGGCATCTTCCACTTACTTTCAGTGTCTACTCCCCATCTCTTTACTTGTTCAGGCTGGCCTTATACTTCAAATAGCAAACAACACGTATTGCTCAATGGTACCTTTAATTCACTTAATTCTAGTTGCTAATCTCTGAGACCATACACCCTGGAATCCCTTACAAAAACATCACCCAAGAGCTCAGACTGATGAATGTAATATGGAGTATTCTGAATTCTGGTCTTCAAAAAGGAAATTGCAAATAAATGCATCAGTACAGATATTATGATAATGCATCAGACAACACTTCCCAAATACTATGTTAACCCATGTGTGTATGCTAAAGACCCCAAACAAGGCTGTCATTACAGCAGTCAATATAGAATTTACTGTTCCACCAGCTCTGCACTTAGTAACACTCTAGCTCTACCATCTGTCTCAGATCATTCCAGATGGAAGCATGTTCTTATGTGAGGACAATTTTAGTTTGTTCAACCTTTTTGACTGAGATTGCAATATAGTGGTGATTGGGGAATTTGCCCTTTTCCCCAATGTAGTGTGATCCTGGAGATGATATATATAATTAGCAGGAGTAGTTGAGGTCATAGCTCCTCATGTGAGGGGGTGCAGGGGCCTTGCTTCCCTGCAAAAATATTGTTTGTGTTGTTTGTGGGTGTTGTTTGGCTTATTTTAGTTATTCAACAAACTGAATTGTCAACCCTATGATCTCAACCATATGGGTTCATTCATCAATCAAATCAACTGGATCCATTAGTAGTGTGTTTTGGGGAGCAAGAATTAGTACAGGCAAAACAGGAGAAAGAGTTGCCTAACATTAGAGATGTAGAAGCTTTATGGAGAACATATAAGCTGAGTTTTAATTAAATAAAGAGTATATCTGGTAAATTCCATCATTATGGGGCAATTAGCATATTTGGAGTAGTTTGTATGGTTCCTTCTCATAAAGAGAAACTGAATTATTACATATTGTTTTTGACATAGTTGATGGGTCTCACTTAAATATGATTAAACATGGAGCTTTATACAACAAGAAGAGGAAAAGAGAGTAAGGCTTGCCTAATGAGGAGGTTTATGTAATATAAACATGAAAGGGAGGCTACGGTTGGTTAACTCTATTGTTTTTCATGCCTTGTTATATCTGGTTAGGTATTGAGAGTTTTGGGGCATAATAAAGAGATATTAACAAAGTGGTGAATAAAAATGTAGATGTTTGGGAATGATGCAAAAAAGTATAAAATAGAGGATTGTGGTAGAATCTGATCTAAACAAATATAAGAAAGTTTGGATATACAAATTAAATATTGAACAAACACCACAAGATTAAAAAAATGTGATATAATATTTCATCAAGGCAAATATTTAGTTGAGTGATGGCCTGATATGTAGCCTGTATATTAGTAAAAATAAATTAGTTGTTCAGAGGAGATGGAAATTATTTGCTAATGTATGGGTATTGACTGATTTACTTTGGCAATCAAAGTTAAATGCATTGTCTATAAAGGTGTCAGTCTTCTACAACCATGAAGATGAAAGAAATGTAATTGGTGTTGGGGTGGATAAAACTGCACTTTTTTTTTCTGGAATGAAAAAGAGTGAGGAGATGTTTTAAACATTTGTAAATGATTTTGTCTGGGGTATGCAACAATATTTCTGTTCAGAATATCGATATAGCAAATAAGATTTTTGTGACTTGTTCATGGTTTGTATAAACATAAACAGAAAATAATCTGTTTAATAAGAATTGGAATCCAGAGATGCTGTTTATGGTGAAATGGGTGGAGAGTTAACTTTAAGAAAAGAGTCTTTGCTATCTTCTGCTTATTATATATATTGCATTGCATATATGAACATGTGACTCTACTTTTGTACATATTTATTTTGTGAGAACTCTGGTTTATTCATAAGTAGGTCCCTACTCTTTTTGGTAAGTGTCATGAGACCTTTCACACCCACCCAAGCTACCACACCATTTCAAACAAAAAGTTTTAATGTTTCATGCAAAGGAAATCACATCAGGAGTACTTCAGCCCTCACATTCTGCATTGTACTGTAGTGTCAATAATGCTGCATGAATTCAAATGACTAGTGTGTGAACAGCTTTCTTTGAAGTTTGCTGAACTTCCTGGTTCAAATAAGTGTGTAAGGGTTGAGTGGGGAGGGTTACACCTAGGGGGCTGACATCCTCACATTTTTCTTTCCTAAGCCAAGAAAAAAACAGAGAAAATTGTAGAAAGACATTACAAAAAAAAAAGAAAAGTAAGTTAAAGACCTGAAGAGGGAACAGCAGAAGAATATAAAATGAGGTACCCTAAAAGGCAAAATCAGCAAATTGATATGTTATCAGGTACCAATAGCATCATGGGAGCTGTAAAAGGTATAGCAGAAAAAAGCAGAAGACTCACGTAAATGATGTCAGGCAAGATGTAAATGGAATGAAATAAAAGATGCATGATAAGGAAGAGTGTAACAGCATGATACACAAAGGTGAAGGAACTGAAAGGGGAAATTAAAGTGCTGAAATAGATCCTAAATAATCTAAGATTTATCTTAATCAGATCAGACTTCCTGAAAGATCATCAACTAGAGGAATGTATTAATGGCCAAATAAAATAGCATTGTAAGCATTTGATCAGACCACCCACTCATCCTATGGGGAAAACCAGATGTATGCTGTGTTGATCCATTGTTTATAAAATCAAAGAAACAGCAAGAACAAAAAGGATATTAAATTTAAAAAGCAACCAAATTAGAACATTACCTGCCTTCTCCAATAAGCTACATGCTGAAGGATGGTTCTTAACATCATGCAGGAATGAAGTGAAATAGATGAAAGCAAAGTCTTGTTAGGTTTCTGTTTGGCATAGCTGTTATGAGGAAAAATCAGTGCGTGTGGTAATCCACTCTCATGAGGAAGCATCCAATACATCTGGGAAGTAATCCAGGTTACAAGGCTTTGAATTCTTATGATGGAAGCACTAGATTGTTCTGTTCTCTAGAAAGCATAACATGAATGACAAAGATATTACACAAATCCAATGACTTCTCCTGCAATGTCAACAGATGGTAAAAAAAGGATACTGTATAATGAAAAAGGAGAGAAGAATAAAAACACAGGAAGTAAACCAGAAAAAGCAATACAGAAAAAGGTGGAGGAAACACAAATGTGATGGTCAGGGATTGAAGTAAAGAACAAATAAAGGAGAATGTTTGTCCAGTAGACCTAACTCATCCTAGACAGCCTGGGAAGTTGTCAGGATGACTTTCAATTGGGCTGAGATCTAAGCAGAAACAGAATAAAAGAAGATGAAGGCAGAGGAGATGCAAAGCTACAAGAAACTACATCTGCCTTGGAGGAAGCAAGTCGAAGGAGGAAGGAGATGTGTCAAAAAAAGGTAAAGAAAATTGGCAAAATTCACAACTGACAGAAATGGAGGTTCACAAACACAAGACTCTAGGGTGTGCTGAAGAACTGTGGAAGAACAAAGAGGTATGAATCCCAACTGGGAAAAGAACAATAAGGGAAGACCCAACTTAAAACAGAAAGATAGTCAAGGGTGGGAGTATAAAAGAATACATTTTATATTAAGGGTCAGTACATTTATTTTTAAGTGAAATTAGAAAGTCAGAACCCTGCAATTAAGGGAAGGCGTGGTTGTAATTGACTTGTGGGTAAAATTAGAAAATAAGATTTGAGGATCTCCCTTGGACAGTCCACATTCCAAAGTGGTGAATTTATGTACAAGCAGAGCCTAGAAAACAGCATGCATGCTTATTCAGGCCCAAAATTAATTTATTGTGACTAAATACTTTAGCTGTAGCTGCCATTTCGTTTCTGCTTGCTTAATGCAGCTCTAAAAAGCCTTAGGGAGCAAAGAGAAAAGGAAAGAACAAAACGTACACTAGTAACAACATAAGCAGAAACATTATGTTTGTGTGTGTGTGTGTGTGTGTGTGTGTGTGTGTGTGTGTGTGTGTGTGTGTGTGTGTGTGTGTGTGTGTGTGTGTGTGTGTGTGTATATACTTGGTGTGTCCAATAGCAACCAGACACAGTATTTTTACAATGCATACTTTTAATCCATTCATTTAATTACAATCATTGCATTCAGACAGTTCAACTGTACACCATCAACAAAATGGCTGCATCTGTAGGTTTGTGTGTATATGTGTGTGCATTCATATCTATATGTATTTATATGTATATATATATATATATATATATATATATATATATATATATATATATACGTGTGTGTGTGTGTGTGTGTTTTTCAGTGCGTGTTTCTAAGTCTGTGTGTCTGTGCCTCTACATTGTGTGTGAGTATGTCTGTCTGTATGTGTGGAGACATTAAATACCTATGTAACTTATATTTTAGATATGAAATACTTCCTCCAACACAGTTATATATCATACACCAACTATATCCAGTTAATAAAACAAATACAAAACACCTTAATAAATATTTCATTTTATAAGTGAAATATGCTCCAAGGTGGGTGTTACAGAGAAATAATGGACATCCAGAGGCGGAGATACCCGACATCACAGTACACCCCTGGCAGTCTGTAATTTTCCTGTAATGCCCATTATTGCTTGCTTAAGCTACAATTAAAGGCAAAGAAACAACTAAGAACTGATGAGGATGATAGAGGAAAATAAGGAACATAACCTGAGCATGTGCATAGGCAAAATATAAATAAGACAGAGGCAGTTGTAAAAAAAAGAAGGAAAATAGAAAACAAACAAAAATATGGGTGAAGAAAGAGCTGTGGAAGAAAACTTTTGAAAATAAATTGGAGTGATATGATAATAAAAAAATAAAGAAGATAACGCTCGTAATTATTGTGAAAGTTAGGCAAGAGGCATGTGATGATGTGGTATAAGAGTTATCTTCAAGGATAATGCTAACGAGAACTAGGGAAGTGGAAAGGCTGACAAGAGTAACGAAACACATTTATGTAAACAGAGAACTGTCATCTAACTTTGGACTATTAATGAAGGGTCCTCCATGCAAGGATAAAGAAAAGAAACCTACTATAATATGCATTTGAATAGGAAAAGTTTGGTGGCAATTAATCTAATATTCAAAAGGAACATTTATTTATTTATTTTTATTTTATTTTACATTTGATTACCTGGGAGGTCCAACTGGACAGAAGTCCTTTTTCAGCGGAGGACCGGGGAGAAAAGCTCCAAATTTAGTAAACATCACATTGCAACATATGATGACAATATATATTACGTTGAAGGACACACATAATTTAAACATGGTTACAAATACATAACATATACAGTTATGGAAAATTAATTATGATACAAGAAATGACATAATGTATAGAACACATCTAATATTTAGTATGTCAGAGAGATGTACAGCAATTCAATATATAATATGTCAGAGAATAAAAACAACAGGAATTATACAAATCTTGTTGCTTACACCAGGTAGAGATATGTTGATTACACTCTGGAGATGATGAGAAAGGTAAAAGAGAATAGAAAGTATATCATTTACTGGTTATTAAGTTTGCGGTGGAGTAGGAAAAAAGGTGTGGATAGTATATGTGGCTAAGGTAGGTGCTGTGATTATGTACTTAGCAAGTGAAAGATGGGGCATCCTGATACAGAAGGAAGGTAGAAAGAGTACAAAACAAAGTGACAGAGTAAGTACTGGAAGATAGTAGAATAAAAAAGGAAGCAGGAAAGGTGACAACCTAAGGTACGAAGCTCACACATACTTTTATATTATCATGATGGCAAATACCATCATAAAAAGAGGTGTTTGAAAGAACGTGAAGGAAGCAAATGAGAGGACTGGGCAAAATCTATAAAATTCATGTGGAAGGCTTTTAGAGACTGAGAGACTAAATCACATATAAAAAAAAATTGATCATGCTGTGACTAACTTATAGTAACCTAAAATATAGTTAAGCTTATTGTCTAAAATGTGTTCAGTATTGTTTTACTGTTAACTCATTTTATTGTGAAGCTTTTCTCACCAGGCCTCCACTCAAAATGGTCAGCTTGTCTACCCAGTTGGACCATCTTGGTAAACAAATGCAATAAGTAAATAAATAAATAGTTACAACGAGGTGGTAGCAATAAATGTTAAAGTGATGGTGCCTGTACATAATGTAGCATATAAATTATATATTCTACTAACTATCAGATGATATAGAAGCTGTAAATATATTGAACCATGTATATTGTTACTGTAATGCCTTTCAGTGTTTTGCGTTAATACATTTGAGCAGTGAAATAAATGCCAAATCATGAAAATAGACAATGGAGAATATCTAGAAAGTTAGTGAAATGTGCTAGCACTAATTATGGTCTGTTTGTATATATTGGTAAGAAATGAAACAAGTAGAAAAGCAAAGAAATACAGATAATGGGAATGAGAAAAGCAAAGAATTAGAGGTGAAATTCAAGAGTTATGATAAACTAAAATAAATCAGGAAAGGGAACCGAGTGATCCACATTGGGAAACAAAATGCAGTGGAAGATGATCAGAAAGATATAGGAGACACAACGTAATTCCTGTGGAAGGAGAAATGAAGGAGCAAATATCTGACAGGAAATGATGACATGAAACATGGGGAGGGAAAATGAATAAAATAATTAAAAGTGAAGATGGAAAAGGTGGAGAAAAGAGAGAGAGAGAGGAGGAAGATGTAAGTAAGGCTAAAAACATTCAAAACAAACTAGTAGACCCGCTCAGTTGTGTGAACATTGGCTCTATATGATTCGCACTGTTGAAGTGACACCCCAACCCCATGTGCAAAACTGATGAAAAGGGGTTGTGCAAGGATGGATTTATATAGAAGAAATAGGTATGTGCAAGAAAAGTGGACAGAAGCCAGTACTAAAGCTGAGAGGAACAGATCTTCAGCCAGGCCATGTTCCATTTCCCTCCACCCATAGGATTGGCCATAGGTGTACCATATGCCCAAGAACAGTTATGTCTAACCTAGGGATGCATGGTAAGGTAGAGTCAGAAGAATGAGGAAGGAGGGGAAAGAAGAGGAAGATTTGAAGGTAGGGATTTGAAAATTGTAATTTCTACTTTTAGGGGTATATCCAACCATACCAAGAGAAAAACGATAGTGATAAGTATGGAAGGAGCAGGAGGGAACATACTGATGCTACAAGAATCAAATATGAAGAATAGAGAAGCAAGAATGTTAAAGAAGACTATCCTTCAGTAGAGGTGTGCCCAGCAAAATATGCAATCTATATAAGTTTAATTACCATGTACAAGGATGTTACAAAATATGCAATCTATATAGGTTTAATTACCATGTACAAGGATGTTACAAAATATGCAATCTATATAGGTTTAATTACCATGTACAAGGATGTTACAAAATATGCAATCTATATAGGTTTAATTACCATGTACAAGGATGTTACAAAATATGCAATCTATATAGGTTTAATTACCATGTACAAGGATGTTACAAAATATGCAATCTATATAGGTTTAATTACCATAAGTACAAGGATGTTACAAAATATGCAATCTATATAGGTTTAATTACCATGTACAAGGATGTTACAAAATATGCAATCTATATAGGTTTAATTACCATGTACAAGGATGTTACAAAATATGCAATCTATATAGGTTTAATTACCATGTACAAGGATGTTACAAAATATGCAATCTATATAGGTTTAATTACCATGTACAAGGATGTTACAAAATATGCAATCTATATAGGTTTAATTACCATGTACAAGGATGTTACAAAATATGCAATCTATATAGGTTTAATTACCATGTACAAGGATGTTACAAAATATGCAATCTATATAGGTTTAATTACCATGTACAAGGATGTTACAAAATATGCAATCTATATAGGTTTAATTACCATGTACAAGGATGTTACAAAATATGCAATCTATATAGGTTTAATTACCATGTACAAGGATGTTACAAAATATTCTTTACAGAGTGTGAGAAAAGGAGGGACACAAAATAGAAGTGATTAGAGTTTACAATGTAATGTTCAAGCTATAATTAAAGTGAGTGTATGGCAAAATAAGGTTCTATGCTTAGAAATAAGTGAATCGCAGTAGTATTGGGACAATGGAAATAGGGGCAAAAGAGGGAAAACAGCATTAGTAAAACTAATGAAAGACACAGAAGGAAAAATAGAGGGCAGAGGAAGGGCGGGACTGACACACTGTAACAGGTTCAGACCAGTATTAAGAGGGTGAATGATGGAAGAGTCAGGTCATGACATAAAAAGAATTTAAGGAAGAGTCTATCAGCTGGAAACAGCACTGAAGAAAATACAAACGTAAGATAACAAATAGAGAGGTGATAAGCAAGGGGAGCAGAAAGACAGACTTCAAAGAAATGGATAACAAAAGAGAAGGAAATGTGACTTAGGTGTATGATAGGCATGATAGGTAATAGAAAAATCAAAAACTGCAAGAAAAGATCTTGGTGGCAACAAGGTGAATGGCCCTGTAAGTATTTAGCATTGAGATTAAAAGAGAAAATAAATGGAATAGTGATTCAATGTTTATAGCTGAAAGTAGAGAAGAGGTAAAGAAAGGGGGAGTGATAATACAGTAATAGTGGATTTTTATAGGACATTATTGTCAAAACAACTTGAGAAGGGGTAGATAGCATAAATATATGACAAACAGAAATGTGGAAATGTAAGACATTAAACAGGGAAGCAAAATATACTTGGAACAGGTCAGTTACAGTAGAGGATGTACAAAAGGCAAGGGAAGATGCGAGGAGTAGAAAAGCAGCAGACGTAGATGGCTTTCAGTGTGAATTTCTTCAACAGGTAAGGGGATAAATAAAAGAAGTGATGGTAGAGCAATTCAGTAGGTGTTCAAAGGACAAAAGGATGCTAAGGCAAATGGAAAGCCAAAGACCCTGCTACATATTGGCTAGATTTTGTTCTTAAACATTAAACCGTGTATAAAACACTAGTGAAAAGGATCCAGGTGTTACTTTTATATTACAAGTGGGTCATTCACGATTTGTTAAATGAAAGCAATCCATAGGCAACTGGTCAACATGCCAGAAAGAGATAATAAGACTGAGACAAGGGTAATACTTTTTTTTAAAGAAAGCTTTGGATTTTATTAGTGGATATTTGTCTTTAAGATGCTTATAAAGACAGGAAATGGGGAAATAATTAAGAAATTGATGAAATTACTATATCATGACTAAAAATCAAGGTATTATGTAACAGAGGTATAGGTATGGTTAGAAAAGTAGGGCTACTAAGAGACATTAGATGTGGAACCACTATATTTATTACTATTTATAAAAGAGAAACTAGTTCTAGTAAAAAGGGCGATAGAAGAGAGCTACTATTTTCCTTCCATTTCTATGATTCTAGCAGTACATAAGCAGGTGGCTTTTTATTTATGTGTGTGTGTGTGTGTGTGTGTGTGTGTGTGTGTGTGTGTGTGTGTGTGTGTGTGTGTGTGTGTGTGTGTGTGTGTGTGTGTGTGTGTGTGTGTGTGTGTGTGTGTGTGTGTGTGTGTGTGTGTGTGTGTGTGTCTGTATATATGTGTATGTGTGTATGTGTCTGTGTACGTGTGTGTGTATTCACGTGTGCGCACATTCATCTGTGTGTACATGCACACGCAAACGTGCGCATGTGTGTGCCCATGTATGTGTGTGTGTGTGTGTGTGTGTGTGTGTGTGTGTGTGTGTGTGTGTGTGCATGTGTGTATGTGTCTGTGTACGTGTGTGTGTGTTCACGTGTGCGCACATTCATCTGTGTGTACATGCACATGCAAACGTGTGTGTGTGTGTGTGTGTGTGTGTGTGTGTGTGTGTGTGTGTGTGTGTATATTTAATTTGACCTTAATACCTTAATCGCCGTGCTGGTGATTTTCAAGCTGAAATATGTCTAATTGTCAAGAGGCTCTTGTTGGATGTCAGCAGAGAACTCTGAAGGTCTTTGGTTTGAGTCCTAAATAAAAGCTGATATTTTTTTTTCACTTCCTGTGATTCTAACAATTCCTGTAATTTGATACATTTGTTCCACTGAGGCAGAATAAGATACACAGTTGACACAAATTAAACAAATAAACAAAACTGTACAAACCTGGACCATCTCAAAGAACACAGGGCACATTACATACAAACCCAAGGATTTTATTAATCCACACACACAAACAAAAAAAATTAGCACTTTTGTCCTTTCTAATATTAGAAGTCCTGTAGGTTAGAAAGGATGAAAGTGCTAAACTGTTTTTTTTTTCTTCTTCTATGTGGATTAATAAAATCCTTGGGGGTTGTATTTGATGTCTTCTGAGTTCTTAAAGCTGGTCCAG
Organism: Protopterus annectens; assembly: GCF_019279795.1. Classification (NCBI taxonomy): domain Eukaryota; kingdom Metazoa; phylum Chordata; order Ceratodontiformes; family Protopteridae; genus Protopterus; species Protopterus annectens. The sequence goes on from NC_056732.1 coordinate 63,239,225, forward strand.
GTTTGTGCAGTTTTGGTTTGATCACTAGTCTGGACCTGCACTTTTGCCATTATTGTTTCTGTGAGTTGTTTCTAAGTACAACTGAAACGAGCCTTGCTTGCTCAAGGTCACTTAGCCAGGGAGATGAAGATGGCCATAGACAAAACAATACAGCTACCAATGCAAACAGTTGCTCCCATATAAAGACAGGAACACCTGTAATAGAGTTTTACTAGTGATAACATGTCATACAGAATTTAAAAAAAATCTACAAAATTGTTAAGGGACCTCCAACCAATGTTCAGCGAGGATGAAAGGGTCAGAAACATTTTTCAAGCACTTCCACTACTTTCATTCAAACAACCATCTTCTTGTGAGAAACACATGCAGACTAGAACAGATAACAGTCCTAAATGACACAATACCCTGCAAATATGCAAGGTGCAAAATGTGTCATATGACTCATACTGCTTCCAATATAACAACTTCACAAAACAGATGTTTCAAAGTATAGGGTTCCTTTACATGCATGTGTAAAAATGTGGTTTATCTAATCAAAGACAAGAACTGTCCAGAGCCAGGTTGTTCATAGGTTTATAGGTGTGTTCTAGGCTAATGGCCCTGGAGCCATTACAAGCCTAGCCCACAGAAGTGCCCTGGCATCGTGCCACCCGACATTAGTTCCCAGTGCCTCTATCAAGTAGAGCCATTGGCATGATCCCCAGGGTGAACTTTCTATTACCCATCCATCCCATCTGGGTGAGGAACCTGTCCCTCCAGCATGTTCTGTTCATTGTGGTAATGAGGTTGAGGTCTCTGGAGCATGTGGTGCAGAGGGATTGGGATTTCTTTAGTCGTAGCATTCTAACAGAGCTGGGTCAGACATGGCTTTGTAAGTCAAGCAGAGATCGCCTCTAAGTAAGTGATATGAGACACAGAATAGCTGGAATCTTTTGAGTCTGTCCATGTAGGGCATGTGTTTAATGCCTGGGATCCTCTTCATGAGATATTTCTGTATCCTCTCCAGCTGTTGCACGTGTCTGGTGAGGTACATGCCAAATGGGGCATTATACTCGATGATTGGTCTAATGAGGGAAGAGTAGAGAGAGATGATAACCTCTCTTCCTGGATGCAAAACCCTTGGTAATGAGATGTGCAACATAGAATGACTTTCTGACCACAGTGGCAATGTGATGGTCAAAGGAGAGATTGCTGTCAACCTGCATCCCCAGATCTCTTATAACGCCTTCAGTGTTCAGTGGGCAGTGGGAACTGAGTTTTTACCAAAGGGGATAATGACACATTTATTGGCATTAAGCTTAAGGTCATGGTTTAGACACCAGTCATTGGTCTCAGTGAGGCCTTTTTGTAGGATGTCTGCGTCACTTAGGGAGTTAATAATGGCTCCCAGCTTGCAGTCATCTGCGAACTTGGGCAGCCAGCATCCCTTTGTGCTGGCCTTGACTTCTGAGAAGTAGATGTTAAACAGGAGAGGATCCAGGACAGATATCTGTGGACACCACTCGTGACTGGTCAGCAGTCTGACTTGGAGTCTGCTACATTCATACTGTGTGTTCTATCTGTGAACCAATTTGCAACTCACCTAGTGATACAGGAGTCGATGCCTAGTTTGGTGAGTTTATCAATAATTCCAGAGTGGGGAAAGGTATCAAAGGCCTTGCCAGATCGAGGTAGGCTGTATGCACTGCATTACCTTCATCCACAGCCCTGATGACTGACAAGCCAAACTGTCTGGGGTCTAGAGTTTGGAGATTTCCTATATCTTTGTTAATCAGGTCCATGATGATGCTCTCCATAGCTTTACATATCAGACTCATCAGGCTAATGGGGCGATAATTCCCAGAGTTTGTAGTTGCTCCCCGTTTATGGAGAGGAATGACTGCAGAAGTGTGCCATTCAGTAGGGGCAAAGCCTGAGATGAGGCTGTGACTGAACAGGGCACACAGATGTGGTGCCAGTTTGTTTTGTAGTTCATGTAGAACACAGCCAGAGAATTATTGGGTCCCATGGAAGCTGTATTCTTGGCCTTGGACAATGCGGCTTTAACCTGAGCTGCAGTAGCACTGGGTGCCTGGCATTCTTCCGGTATTGTGATTGGTCTTTTAAGGGGGGGAGGGGTAAAGTTGGCACACTGAATCTGTCGGCTGGTATGTTGGCAATATCTGTTGGCTCAGTATAGGATGTACCATTGTGCAGCAACTCAGAGCAAATCTGGGTATTGCCCTGGAGGTTCTTGATATAACTATAGAGGCTTTGTGACTTTTAGTTGAGGCTAATAAGGGAGTTTTTCCAGTCTTGGGACTTCACCTTTTTCTGCAACAGTTTCTTCCTTCTGTTGTAAAGTTTATTAATGGCAGGGACCACCAGATTGGCTTCTTTTTTTGGAGGAGAGTGTCTTGGTTCTGTTGGGTATGGCTAGTTCCATGCATTCATGTACATGTTCGTACAGTGCATTGGTGTATGATTTGGCAGTCATGCAGCTGTTTTCCATTGGCATGGGTGCCGTGAAGTTAGCCACCTCTGTTTTTAGGAGCTCAAGGTCAGCTTTGGAGAAGTTTTTCAAGGTGGTTACCTTTGTGGGGAGTGTGAGTGAGATGTGGATTTCCACGGTGATTAGTTTATGGTCGGATCTGACTAGGGAAGGATTGACTATTAGTGTAGAGCAATGGTCACCCATGGTAATAATAACCAGGTCAAGGATGTTGCTTCCTCTAGTGGGGGTCAGAATGAGCTGGTCCAGGGCATTGGAAGTGATGAATTTCATAAAGCGTTGGGCCAGTGTATTGGTGCTTGAGTAGTTTTTTCCAGTTGATGGAGGGATAGTTGAAGTCTCCTAGTATGAGAGTGTTGGGTTGGACCTTGATAGATTCCAAGGTACTTAGGAACATTGAGTGAGGGTCTAGGGACATGATTGTGAACCTATATCAGGCTATTACCTGGATCACCGTCTTACCCAATGTTAGTTGTACCTGAAGTATCTCAAATGCATTATGCTGGGCTACTAGTCTGGAGGTGTGCATATCCTTTATGAATATGGAGACATTGCCGCCTTTGAAGCTTCGGTCCATGTTTCAGAGCCGAAAGGTGTGGAATGAGTTATAGCCTGGTAACACAGGGGTGCTTTCTGCCACTTTAAACCAGCTCTCCGTTACAGCACTAATGTCGATGTTCTCCATTTTGAGGAGTGCTTTGAGTGAGTGCATCTTGAGAGTTAGACTTCTAGCATTGAGCAGCATGACCCTCAGACTGCATTTATTTATAGCTGTTACAGTGGTAATTTGGTCTTTGGAACACCGCCTAAAAGAGACACTATAGGGGTGACAAGAGCCTTAGCCAGTACCTGGAAACCCAGGGTGACAGATGCAGGCCATCTCTGGCAAAGCAACGAGATCTGTCAATCATGTCATCCAAAGCAGACAGATACTGGATCCCCTTAGAATGACACCAGAAACTTAGCCAATTGTTGAAGTAAATCATTTTTTCTTTGTACTGTGGTATCAATCTGGGTGACAGTAGGATACTGCTCAGGGCTGGGGTCATGCCTGCCTGGGCCACATTATCCGAGAGCTCCACCATGTCTCTTTTCATGTAGTCCAGGGTGGTAAGTCTCAGGCCATTCACACCCACATGGAGAATGACAGAGTCATACTTGTACTTGTTGTGGAGTGACCTGAGTGTGTGTGTTATGTGTCGGATTCTGGCACCTGATAGACATCTGACTGTTACATTCTCCTTATTCAACCTAGTGAGTGGGACATCTGTGTGACCCACTACTGAGTCACCTATGATTAGTGTACTGTGCAAGGTGTTTAGCCTTAGGGGCTTAGGTTGAGGGGCACACTGGAGGTGAACTATGTGTCCTGTGGTTTGTGCTGTGTTGTGGTGGTCGAGTGCATTTCTGTCTTGGAGGTCTCTGCTGTTTGGGCAAATTTCTATTGAGAGCCTCCGTGAAGGTGGGTGTGTGGTTTGTGTTTTTATGTGAGAGTTGTGATGGTGGGTGTTCTGGAGGGCTATGTGTTCCATGTAGTGTGGTGCAGGTGTTGACCTTCTCTTGACCAGCTAGTACAGTCTTGGCTGGAGTGTGCATAGCTTCCTCTCACAAGTCTGAGTGTTGGAAGGTAAGAGAAGAGGGTTATCTGTGTACATGAGGCAGTTGCTATACTGCCTCAGAATGCCCAAATGCACCAGGTTAATAGGAGAAAGCACAGGGAACTGCCCTTTAATCATGCCAGGCAGAGTGGTCGTAACTACTAAGTACTGGAGCTATTTTCATGAAGATCAACTAGTGCTGATGGCACTTAGGTGTGCTACAATAATTGTTGCAAAAACCTGTTAAAGTGCAAAGTGATTAAGCTATTTGAAATGCGAGAGGAAGAATGAACTAACAAGATCTAAGGGAAAAACTGAAAAGCAGACTTTTTGGCACCATATAGTAAAGAAGAAAGGCTCAACACTTAGAACTAGGCCAAATGCCCATAGACACACAGTAGCCAGTGACAGTACATTTTCCCAGTCTGAGCATTCTGTATCAAGCATGTCAGTTACGGCTTTTCAAGGACATTTCTGTACACCAATGGAAAGAAGAGCAATGGAGATTAAGCTAGTTTAGTTGCTACATCTGACAGTCAGAAGACTGAACCCCGATACTGGTTGTATGAGGCACTATAGCACTTTACAACTTCTCGGTTTGAACAACTAACAATGGACGCAAATAAAGTGCACTGAAGGGCAACAAATGTTTCTTATTCTGGTCATGCATGATTTTATGATGAATTTCCTCTGAATCCAAACTGCTAACTTTCTCTGAAAGTCAACAGTAACTGTAAGACTACTGGTATTTGTGTTGGCACATGTGTTTTATTCATCACAAGAAAGTAGTTATTATCACATAAGATAACATTTTAGTCAGAACATTAGTAAACATAAGCTTAACAATCAATACTGCCTTAGCACTCAGACAATTTTAACACTATAACAAAACTTTAAGTTCTGTTGCTCATCATAGGTATCGATCACAACCTTAGACTGATATATCAATACTTCATCTCCTTCTCTGCTCTTACTCTTTTTCTTTCTCTCCTTCTTTTAGTTGGCTAAGTCACAACCTGTATAATGTACTAAGTGCACATAACATCCATACAGTGTAATCTACAATCTTATTCTCCTGGTGGTTCCTGCCTTTTTCATAGCATGTCACATTCCCATGAACTGAACATTACTGCAAATTTCCACTTTATGTTAATCAAAACATCTGTCTCACAAAGTTTGCTTGGATAGACAGATTAATGCATTACGAATTACAAGTTTTTATTTTCCTTCTCTAGATTTGTCTAAATTCCCTACACATCTCTTGTATTGTTATTTATTTTCTCATTAAGAGTCAGAGCAGTCTGCTGAGCAATTATATTCAATGCTAAATGAACTTGTAGAGAGAACCTTTAGTTTTATGACAGGCCATAACCTGGTCTACTAATGTTTCAGGTTTGTATACATTTGTATCTCCTATTTCAGTGTGTATTTCTTCAAAAGTGCTTAACGGATTATGTTAATGAATTATTAGTGCGTATTGGTTGGTTGCACCATAAATATGATGTCATGTAGGGGGTTGTTATTCTGAAGAAGTCCAGTATTGATTTATGGACGAAAGAGCTTTTGTTTTTGATTAAGTTTGTGAATGTACACACACACACACACACACACACACACACACACACACACACACACACACACACACACACACACACACACACACACACACACACACACACACACACACACACACACACACACACACACACACACACACACACACACACACACAGACACACACACGCACACACGCACACACACACACACACACACACACACACACACACACACACACACACACACACACACACACAGCCAGACCCAGCAGTAAGCAACCTAGGCAGTCACTTAGGGCTCATGGGCTGGGGGGGCTGCTGGCTGGGAGGGGACAACTGGCTAGGAGGTGATGAAACATTTTTTTAATTAAAAAAAAATGAAATGTCTTCTTTAAGGGTGTTCTTCTTTAAGAACCCCCTGTCTGTGTATGTGCTTCCCTACATGCGTTGACATTGACTAATGCACCTGCTGTCACTTGCTTCTTATTTTCTACATACACATGTGGAATTTAAACACAACACAAAATATTCCTGCTGCTTCACTGATGAAACAAATTAATGTTGCATCAACAAGGAATGCACTGCCCACTTCTTCACAAACAAAAGTTGCATCAATAAGGAGTATGCTGCCTGTTAACGAATGTTGCATCAGTAAGGTGTGTGCGTGAAAAATGCCTAGTTAGGAATGTCACGTTAGTTAATTTACTCAGACTCAAACCCTGTACTTTGGTTATAGGAGACAAGAGCCTAAATCCTCTATACCAACTACCAGACTACTAAAAAAGATGTGTTTCAGTGCATTTTCAAGGAAATGTAAGCTTCAAAGAAAGAGAAGTCGACTTCTGCTCATGCTAAGTCTATTTTCAATGTGCACGTGTCTTGTTTAGCAAATGATCATCACTATTTGTGCTAGAGCACTTGGAAGTGGTGTAAATAGCACAAGAGGTGCCACCCTTGCATTTGATGCAAAAGACTGTGGGTTCTATTCCCACACCATGTAGGTAAATTATTGGTACAGTGTTGCACTTTAATGGGGTGGGGATGCTGCAGTCCTGAGTGTGTCCACCTTTGAATTAGATGCCTAGTAACTACGGACCTCTTGTCAGTTTGCCATCCATTCCCTATTGCAATCTTACCAGTTTACTGATTTTTTTTAAATATAACATAGGCAATTTATTCTTTAAGGGCAGCAGGCACTACATTTGTAGATTAAACACTGCAATATGAAGTTGTTTGCAAGCAGAAACCACTTCATTATTTACAGATCTCTTTAATGAATTATTCAGAAGATTTTTTTACTTCTGCTTAGGTTGTGCATACTGACTGATATTGGTGGATTATAATGACAGAAGTCTGAGTGGTCTTTTATGGTTGAAATGTTCTGAAATGGGCAGGTTTGTCATTACTGGTTCACATTTTGTTTCATGGCTAACTGGAAAAGTGTTCAAAATTACAAAGTTAAAACACATGGCTAACTGAAAAACTGTTCAAAATTACAAAGTTAAACCACACTTTAACAAGTGGTGTTGTATTATACAAAGAATGTATTTTAGTACAATCAGGAGGGTGAATCAAAGAACACATGCAGGTATGCATCCATGGCAGAGGTAGCCACCCGGTGGTGTAAACCTTGCCTGTAGATGATTGTCACTAGTAAAGTGGCACCCAACCCCATGTGCAAAACTGGGAAAAAAGAGTTGTGAATGGATGGATGCATGCATGTATGCATGGTCTTAAAAATGTGTGCAAGCGGTCTATGGTTTGAACACAGCCCAAAAGTAAACTTAATCTGCTGCTGGCTAGATGCATTTTCTTTCAATTTTGGTTTCAGTGCCATTTCAATGAATTCGAGTTTCAAGGGCAGAGAAGTTTACTGTTAATACTGTCGGTTTTCATTGTGAGACTGTATTGTTTTGTTTGGCAAATGTCTAGAAGTGTTTGTGCTATAAAATTTTGAAATACAAGTTTTAAATTAAATCCAATTAATCCAAGTATCTCTAATCATTATAGAAGTAAATAAGGAAGCAATATTCACACCGACAGGTTTGAACAGTGTTTATGGCCACTGGGGAGAAATAGTCAAGTAATGGAATTCTGGAATGGCTTAGGAGGCTGCTGTGTGAGAGTGGGCGGACCAATTTATTACCCAGCCTAGGGTCCCATTTGACCATGATCTGGCTCTACACACACACACACACACACACACACACACACACACACACACACACACACACACACACACACACACACACACACACACACACACACACACACACACACACACACACACACACACACACATACACAAACACGTACACAAAGACACACACTCTCTATATTTGTCATACTAAGCATCAGAGCTGCACTCTTTCTTTACACACATTTTTCAAGTATCCTTTTTTAGTCAATAATAAGGAAAATAAGTGCTTCCCTTATAAGTGGATATTTAAGCACTTTAACAACAGCAACCTAATAACTTTTGATGAAGGGCTCAAGTTAGTCCAAAAGCTTGAGTAATTTCAAAACCTATGCTGATCCAATAAATGGTATTACATTGCATCTGTATTTTGATGTCTTTGTAAATAATTGTATATGATATTTTAGACAGATAATTATTAGGGTGCATGCATCTTTACTGTACTTTTTGAAGGTTTGCACAAAAATGGACCATTTGGAATGACTAAGGCTGAATTCATTAAGGTTACATTAAGGTGTAAGCCTGATGTACGCCTCACAGTAACCATTTCCAATTCAGAGAGGCTTACCATGGTGTAACTCCACATTTGGATGTCTGTACAGCCTACAGTGACTGATAATGAGATATTCCAGGGGAACAGTCTGCGCTAATTAGCCATGATCCCTCCCCAAGAAATGCCTGCAGTAAGGCATTTAGGCAGCAAAGCAATTCAGAGAAATGTTCGGCTAAGTAATTTACATCGGCAAACCATGTTAATGAACACAGCCAAATGCTTGCATGCGTCCAAGCATGTTAGAGGTAAGTGCCATGAAATTTAACACACGGGTCATGTATGGGGTGTGTGTGTGTGTGTGTGTGTGTGTGTGTGTGTGTGTGTGTGTGTGTGTGTGTGTGTGTGTGTGTGTGTGTGTGTGTGTGAGGCTACTTGTGTGAGTGTATGTTGAGGTATGAGTGGTGTAAGGTGAATGTGTGTGTATGTGTGTGTGTGTGTGTGTGTGTGTGTGTGTGTGTGTGTGTGTGTGTGTGTGTGTGTGTGTGTGTCTTCCTGACAAGTCGCAGTAGGGAGGTTAGTTAGGGGATATGTAGGGCAGGCGATGTTTGTGTGTGCATGTGGGGGAGGGGCAGTGTGTCTGTGAGTGCTGTTGGTTTGGGGGAGGGGCTGTGTGTGTATGTGTCATTATCTCCACACTTACCTAGACTAACAAGCACATTCTGCAACATTGCAGGGAACAGTATACTCTGTGCATACCCTCTTTATATTGTGACTTAAAGCCACGTAAAATATAAGGACAACATTTGGCAACATGAAAGATGTGGAGTGGGGGAACACTAGGCACCAAGGATACAATTCATATTATATGTTAAAGGCACTTACAAAAATTGAAACCATCTGCCCTCTGCAGTCACACACAGTACTTTATCTGAGGATTAGCTCTGTGCACCTCCAATAGATACTAGGGAATGGTCTTACATATCATCTTAAGTCCTTAAAAACAAAAAGAAAATAAAATAGAAAAAAAAAGATAGGGGAGGATTCAAACTCTGCACATAGAGAAATAGTTGTAATGGAGAATTATTTCAGTTTCAAAGCCTTAGGATTACGTACTAAAGCAGTAAAAACAAGAAATTAAAATTTGGAAAAAATGCTAATGAAATTTTAGGTGTGATAAACTGATGGATTAGATTTGCCATGTTCTCTGAAAAAATGTATATGTAATAATAACTGTGTGTTAAGTACAGGTAATAACATAACAGGGGTCATTTTATTGCCAAACTATTTAAAAGTGTGATTAAGAAGCTTATTTTAGGGTTAATATGGGGTTTGCGATTAAACCCAATTAGTATAGACTTCTTTGTTGAAATAAGATAGAAGAGGCTTGAAAATGAACAACCTGTTATTCTATCACATGCTTTTAAATAGTGTCTATTTAGGATTGATATGCAGAACAGCTATCTGTTAGGACAATACAAACCAGAAAGAAATGTATAAGTAAAGAAATAAGTGTAAAGGACTTTGTGTAAACACCTTTCCATGGAAAGCCTCCTGGAAAAATAAAAAATGAAGCATAATATAATCAAGAATTAACTTAACAGGTAAAAGAATGTAATAAAGATAAAATGTATCATATCATGCTTTTTCTGCAAAGAATATTTTTTGGAAAGTATCCGGAAAAAATAGGAATAAGGGGCATGAGACGTTTTGCATTAGAAAGAATATAACAAGGATAATTAACTAAATGAACAAGGTGACTGAACAAGCAAAAATGTTTTCAAGTTCACAATGAAAAGAAATTAGTGAATTTATAAGGACGTGGGTACGTATGAGGCAGAAGGGGAAGGAAGTTAGTTGTGTAAGTGTTAAATTAAGGAGAGTCGGGAATGCGCAGTAACAAGTTGTAGGATGAGCTATGAGAGGTAATTTACCTTTTTTGATTTGCAGATTAAGTTTTGTACCTTTGTATAAGAGCCGTTGGAAAATTAAAAAAGGGAGAAGATGGAAGAAAGAAGTAACAGAAGGTAATATACACATGTAGTGGTATGCCAGAAGTTGTAAAAGGTGAGGAGAAAATCAGCAACCCCTGGGCCACAGTATGAGAAAGAGGTTGGAAAGTACTGGGCAAGTTATCTTTTCAGGTAGGAAAAAAAGCAAATGGAAGTAGAGGAGACAGGATAAGGTTAAAGTGCCACTTATGGCAGACGTATTTAAGAAGATTATTCTGTGAGTAAAATTCAACTGATAGTATTGAGCTTTAACTCTGGAGTAGAAGCTGTGGCCCTGAAACTAGCAAACTTGCATTTAAATTAAACAAATTGCCACTTATTTTAATTTACTGATTGTTATTAAGTCAATAGTAATTGGAGTGGTTAAGGTGTGTTAAGAGAGGAGTGGTCTGTTTTCCTCAAGGCAGAAGCCATTTTCAGATTCTAAGATGTTTGCTGTCCCAGTGGGGTGAAGTAACAGATGTTTAGACATGTTAACTTAGTTTTAAAAGACAATGTAAATGATGATAGATGGGTAGGCACCAAGTTCCTTTGCCAATAATTTTTGTGACTACTGTAACTATCATAGGTTCATAGGTAGGTACTAAGCTATTAGCCCTAGGGCCTATATAAGCCTAGCTAAAAAGATACACTGGCTTTCGCCACCCAAGAAAATTATTTTCCTGTGCCCCTGTCGAGCAGAGCCACAGAAGTTATCCCTGGGGTGAATTTCCTATTTTCCACCCAATCATCAAGATTTTTCTTGAAGAGTGCTAATGAGGAGCTCTGTTTGACATAGATAGGTAGTCTGTTCCAGAGTAAGGGAAGTCTTTGGGACAGGAATCTATCCCTCCAGCATGTACTGTTTATTGTGGTGACAAGGTTTAGGTCCCTAGAGCATGTAGCTTGGAGGGATTGGGATTTCTTTAAGTGGAGCATGTCCAACAGCTCTGGGTTTGACATAACTTTGTATGTTAGGCAGAGATTGCCTCTGAGTAGGCAATATGCGATGAAGTAAAGCTGCAGTTGTTTGAGACAGTCTGCATAGGGCATCTGTTTGAGGCCAGTAATCCTCTTTGTGAGGTATTTATGTGGCCTTTCCAGTTGTTGTAGATGTCTTGTGAGGTACATACCAAAAGGGGCGTTGTACTCTATAATGGGTCTAATGAGTGATGAGTAAAGGGGACCAATGACCTCTTTTCTTCTGGATGAGAAACATTTTGTGATGAGGTGAGCCACATAGAAGGATTTCCTGACCACTGTGGCAATGTGATTATCAAAGGAGAGACTACTGTCCACCTGTGTCCCAAGGTCTCTTATCACACTTTCGATGTTAATTAGACTACCATTTATGTGGTAGTTCATGGGTACAGAATTTTTACCACAGGGGATGACAATACACTTTTTGGCATTGAGCTTCAGGCCATGGCTTTGACACCAGGCATCTGTCTTAGTAAGGCCCTTTTGTAGTATGTCCACATCATTAGGAGTTTTGATTATGGCTCCTAGTTTGCAGTTATCTGCAAACTTTGTTAGCCAAAGACCTTCTGTGTTAGCCTGTACTTCAGAGAAGTAGATACCAAACAGGAAAGGACCCAGGACTGAACCCTGTGGTACTCCACTTGTCACTGGTCTGAAGTCGGATTTGGAGTCTGCTACTTTCACAGTGTGAGTTTTGTCCATGAGCCAGTTGACAACCCATCTTGTGACATAGGGATTTATACCTAGTTTAGTGAGCTTATCTATAATTCCAGAGTGGGGGATGGTGTTGAAAGCCTTGGCGAGATCTAGATAAGCTGTGTGAACCACCTTACCCTCATCTATGGCTTTGTTGACTACTTCAAAGAAGTCAATCAGGTTTAGGAGACATGATCTGCTTTTTACAAACCCAAACTGGGTAGGGTCCAGTGTACGAAGATTACCAGTGTCATTGTTTATGAGTTCCATGAGGATACGTTCCATGGCCTTGCAGACCAGGCTCGTCAGGCTAACTGGGCAGTAGTTCCTGGGGTCCATCGTGGCTCCCCCTTTGTGGAGTTTGATAACTTGTCGCGGTGCGCCATTCAGTTGGCACAATGCCTGAGGTGAGGCTATGGCTGAACATGGTACTTAGGTAGGGTGCCAGTTCATTCTGTAGTTCGTGTAGAATGCAGCCTTGGGATATTGTTACAGTGGTAATTTGGTCTTTGGAACACCACCTAAAAGAGGCACTATAGGGGTGACAAGAGCCTTAGCCAGTACCTGGAAACCCAGGGTGACAGATGCAGGCCATCTCTGGCAAAGCAACGAGATCTGTCAATCATGTCATCCAAAGCAGACAGATAATGGATCCCCTTAGAATGACACCAGAAACTTAGCCAATTGTTGAAATCAATCGTTTTTTC
>NC_056732.1:63256931-63276931 GCF_019279795.1 Protopterus annectens
TTCAGAGAGGCTTACCATGGTGTAACTCCACATTTGGATGTCTGTACAGCCTACAGCGACTGATAATGAGATATTCCAGGGGAACAGCCTGCGCTAATTAGCCATGATCCCTCCCCAAGAAATGCCTGCAGTAAGGCATTTAGGCAGCAAAGCAATTCAGAGAAATGTTCGGCTAAGTAATTTACATCGGCAAACCATGTTAATGAACAAAGCCAAATGCTTGCATGCGTCCAAGCATGTTAGAGCTAAGTGCCATGAAATTTAATACACGGGTCATGTATGGGGTGTGTGCATGTGTGTGTGTGTGTGTGTGTGTGTGTGTGTGTGTGTGTGTGTGTGTGTGTGTGTGTGTGTGTGTGTGTGAGGCTACTTGTGTGAGTGTGTGTTGAGGTATGAGTGGTGTAAGGTGAATGTGTGTGTGTGTGTGTGTGTGTGTGTGTGTGTGTGTGTGTGTGTGTGTGTGTGTGTGTGAGTGCAAGTGTGTCTTCCTGACAAGTCGCAGTAGGGAGGTTAGTTAGGGGATAGGTAGGGCAGGTGATGTTTGTATGTGCATGTGGGGGAGGGGCAGTGCGTCTGTGAGTGCTGTTGGTTTGGGGGAGGGGCTGTGTGTGTATGTGTCATTATCTCCACACTTACCTAGACTAACAAGCAAATTCTGCAACATTGCAGGGAACAGTATACTCTGTGCATACCCTCTTTATATTGTGACTTAAAGCCACGTAAAATATAAGAACAACATTTGGCAACATGAAAGATGTGGAGTGGGGGAACACTAGGCACCAGGGATACAATTCATATTATATGTTAAAGGCACTTACAAAAGTTGAAACCATCTGCCCTCTGCAGTCACACACAGTACTTTAGCTGAGGATTAGCTCTGTGCACCTCCAATAGATACTAGGGAATGGTCTTACATATCACCTTAAGTCCTTAAAAACAAAAAGAAAAGAAAATAGAAAAAAAAAGATAGGGGAGGATTCAAACTTTGCACATAGAGAAATAGTTGTAATGAAGAATTATTTCAGTTTCAAAGCCTTAGGATTACGTACTAAAGCAGTAAAAACAAGAAATTAAAATTTGGAAAAAAATGCTAATGAAATTTTATGTGTGATAAACTGATGGATTAGATTTGCCATTTTCTCTGAAAAAATCTATATGTAATAATAACTGTGTGTTAAGTACAGGTAATAACATAACAGGGGTCATTTTATTGCCAAACTATTTAAAAGTGTGATTAAGAAGCTTATTTTAGGGTTAATATGGGGTTTGCGATTAAACCCAATTAGTATAGACTTCTTTGTTGAAATAAGATAGAAAGAGGCATGAAAATGAACAACCTGTTATTCTATCACATGCTTTTAAATATTGTCTGTTTAGGATTGATATGCAGAACAGCTATCTGTTAGGACAATACAAACCAGAAAGAAATGTATAAGTAAAGAAATAAGTGTAAGGGACTTTGTGTAAACACCTTTCCATGGAAAGCCTCCTGGAAAAATAAAAAATGAAGCATAATATAATCAAGAATTAATTTAACAGGTAAAAGGATGTAATAAAGATGAAATTTATCGTATCATGCTTTTTCTGCAAAGAATATTTTTTGGAAAGTATCCGGAAAAAATAGGAATAAGGGGCATGAGACGTTTTGCATTAGAAAGAATATAACAAGGATAATTAACTAAATGAACAAGGTGACTGAACAAGCAAAAATGTTTTCAAGTTCACAATGAAAAGAAATTAGTGAATTTATAAGGACGTGGGTACGTATGAGGCAGAAGGGGAAGGAAGTTAGTTGTGTAAGTGTTAAATTAAGGAGAGTCGGGAATGCACAGTAACAAGTTGTAGGATGAGGTATGAGAGGTAATTTACCTTTTCTGATTTGCAGATTAAGTTTTGTACCTTTGTATAAGAGCCGTTGGCAAATTAAAAAAGGGAGAAGATGGAAGAAAGAAGTAACAGAAGGTAATATACACATGTAGTGGTACGCCAGAAGTTGTAAAAGGTGAGGAGATAATCAGCAACTCCTGGGCCACAGTATGAGAAAGAGGTTGGAAAGTACTGGGCAAGTTATCTTTTCAGGTAGGAAAAAAAGCAAATGGAAGTAGAGGAGACAGGATAAGGTTAAAGTGCCACTTATGGCAGACGTATTTAAGAAGATTATTCTGTGAGTAAAATTCAACTGATAGTATTGAGCTTTAACTCTGGAGTAGAAGCTGTGGCCCTGAAACTAGCAAGCTTGCATTTAAATTAAACAAATTGCCACTTATTTTAATTTACTGATTGTTATTAAGTCAATAGTAATTGGAGTGGTTAGGTGTGTTAAGAGAGGAGTGGTCTATTTTCCTCAAGGCAGAAGCCATTTTCAGATTCTAAGATGTTTGCTGTCCCAGTGGGGTGAAGTAACAGATGTTTAGACATGTTAACTTAGTTTTAAAAGACAATGTAAATGATGATAGATGGGTAGGCACCAAGTTCCTTTGCCAATAATTTTTGTGACTACTGTAACTATCATAAGTTCATAGGTAGGTACTAAGCTATTAACCCTAGGGCTTATATAAGCCTAGCCAAAAAGGTACACTGGCTTTCGCCACCCAAGAAAATTATTTTCCTGTGCCCCTGTCGAGCAAAGCCACAAAGGTGATCCCTGGGGTGAATTTCCTATTTTCCACCCAATCATCAAGATTTGTCTTGAAGAGTGCTAATGAGGAGCTCTGTTTGACATAGATAGGTAGTCTGTTCCAGAGTATGGAAAGTCTCTGGGACAGGAATCTATCCCTCCAGCATGTTCTGTTTATTGTGGTGACAAGGTTTAGGTCCCTAGAGCGTGTAGCTTGGAGGGATTGGGATTTCTTTAAGTGGAGCATGTCCAACAGCTCTAGGTTTGACATAACTTTGTATGTTAGGCAGAGATTGCCTCTGAGTAGGCAATATGCGACACAGTAAAGCTGCAGTTTTTTGAGACCGTCTGCGTAGGGCATCTGTTTGAGGCCAGTAATCCTCTTTGTGAGGTATTTCTGTGGCCTTTCCAGTTGTTGTAGATGTCTTATGAGGTACATATCAAAAGGGGCGTTGTACTCTATAATGGGTCTAATGAGTGATGAGTAAAGGGGACCAATGACCTCTATTTTTCTGGATGAGAAACCTTTTGTGATGAGGTGAGCCACATAGAAGGATTTCCTGACCACTGTGGCAATGTGATTATCAAAGGAGAGACTACTGTCCACCTGTGTCCCAAGGTCTCTTATCACACTTTCGATGTTAATTAGACTACCACTTATGTGGTAGTTCATGGGTACAGAATTTTTACCACAGGGGATGACAATATACTTTTTGGCATTGAGCTTCAGGCCATGGCTTTGACACCAGGCATCTGTCTCAGCGAGGCCCTTTTGTAGTATGTCCACATCGTTAGGAGTTTTGATTATGGCTTCTAGTTTGCAGTCATCTGTAAACTTCGTTAGCCAAAGACCTTCTGTGTTAGCCTGTACTTCAGAGAAGTAGATACCAAACAGGAAAGGACCCAGGAATGAACCCTGTGGTACTCCTCTTGTCACTTGTGTGAAGTCGGATTTGGAGTCTGCTACTTTCACAGTGTGGGTTTTGTCCATGAGCCAGTTGATAACCCATCTTGTGACATAGGGATTTATACCTAGTTTAGTGAGCTTATCTATAATTCCAGAGTGGTGGATGGTGTTGAAAGCCTTGGCGAGATCTAGATAAGCTGTGTGAACCACCTTACCCTCATCTATGGCTTTGGTGACTACTTCAAAGAAGTCAGTCAGGTTTAGGAGACATGATCTGCCTTTTACAAACCCAAACTGGGTAGGGTCCAGAGTATGAAGATTACCAGTGTCTTTGTTTATGAGTTTCATGATGATACATTCCATGGCCTTGCAGACCAGGCTCGTCAGGCTAACTGGGCAGTAGTTCCCGGGGTCCGTCGTGGTTTCCCCTTTGTGGAGTGGGATAACTGTCATGGTGTGCCATTCAGTGGGCACAATGCCTGAGGTGAGGCTATGGCTGAACATGGTACTTAGGTAGGGTGCCAGTTCATTCTGTAGTTCGTGTAGAATGCAGCCTTGGGATATTGTCAGGTTCCATGGATGCTGTGTTCTTGGCTTTGGAGAGTGTGTTTTTACCTGTGCAGCCGTGATTACAGGAACTTTGCATTCCTCCAGTGTAGAGATGGGCCCTCTAGGGGATGAGGGGGGGTAAAGTTAGCACTGAACCTATCTGCTAGGATTTTGGCAATATCAGTTGGTTCTGTATATTTAGTGCCATTGTGCTGTAACTCAGAGCAGATCTGAGTGTTGTCATTGAGATTCTTGACATAGCTATAGAATGCTTTGTGGTTGCCTTTAGAGTCAGTGGCAATTTTGTTTTTGTAACCAGCTTTGGAGGATTTTATGAGGGATCTCAGCTTCTTACTGAGGTTGGCCAGGGAGTTCCTCCAGTCATGGGATTTTACTGTTTTTTGCAACAGTTTCTTTCTTCTGTTGTAGAGTTTGTTTATGGCAGAGGACCACCAGATTGGCTTCCTTTTTTTGGAGGATAGCATCTTGGTTCTTTTAGGGATAGCATGATCCATGCACTCGTGTAAGTGCTTATAAAGTGCATTTGTGTAGGATTCAGCAGTCATACTTCTATTGTCTGTCTGCATGGGTATCATGAAGTTTGCCACTTCTGTCTTAATAAGTGTGAAGTTGGCTTTGGAGAAGTTTTTTATGGCGATTTCCCTAAGTGGGGGTGGGGGCGGGATGTGGATGTCTAGGGTGATTAGCTTGTGTTCGGATCTGACCAATGAGGAAGTGACCTCTGGTGTGGAACATCGGTTGCCCATGTTGGTAATGACCAGGTCTAGGATATTGTTGCCCCTGGTGGGGGTGTGAATAAGTTGATCCAAGGCGCTGGAATTTACGAATTCCAGAAAACACTGAGCTAAAGAGTTGGTACATGAGTAGTTTTCCCAGTTAATGGTGGGGTAGTTGAAATCGGCCATTATTAGGGTGTTGGGTTGTACCCTAATACTTTCCAGTGTATCAAGAAATGAGGAGTGGGAATCCTGGGGCATGGTGGGGGTCTGTAGCAAGCTGCAGTTTGGATTGTGGCCTTGCCCAGAGTTAGTTGCACTTGGATAATCTCGGATGCATTATTCTGCACAACTAGCCTGGAGGTGTGGATATCCTTAATGAGTATGGACATGCCTCAACCTTTAGTGCTTCATTCCGGGTTAGATGGCCGAAAGGTGTGGTATGAATTATAGCCTGGTAATGCAGGGGTGCTCTCTGGAGCCTTGAACATCATTGTCATTAGTGTTGTTATTTGTTTTTGTCACTGATATTGTATAGGCAGTACTGGCTGTGATTGTAAATGTTTCCTCATGGGTGGGCAAGCTAGTTAATTTACCTCTAGGAGTTTTTTTTTTCTTTCCCTTTTATATTTGAATGATACTTTTGTTGGCTTTTTTTCCTAACAAAAGATAAATGACTAAATTTCTAGCAAATTATTCACCAATTATAGATTTACTTCTATTTGTCCATATATGATGATTTTATTTTGTTCTTTTAAAATACATTTCTTATAAGAATGTTTATATTTCTCTTTTAACATGTTCAGTATCAAGCTATTGTGTCATGGCTTTGCCATATTTGAACCTGTATATTGTATTTTATATTTGAAATATTTTGATATGCTGTGTAACTCATAATGTTCCACATTGAAAAAGTGGCCTAGATAATAACTTAAAGGAGCAAGGTGATGACAGAGTAGTGGCATATAAGTTTTCAACCCACTTTGTTAGCCCTCGCTAACACTTGGCTCACTCCACTCCCCCACCCTACCCCTAAATACCACCCATCCCTTCTTACTTTTCATTTATACTTCCATAGCACCACCCACATATTCCTCTAACCAGTACCATCAGTTCCCTCCAGCAGAAAAACAAGCAATACAATTACTCCCAATAGTACCATCCACTCTAGGTTACCAACCAATACTCTCTCTCTCAAATTGTCTTAACACTTGCCTCCTATAACTATCAAATTCAATTTCTACAACCAACCCACTACCTTCCAAACATTGTTTCTCCTAATTTACAACAAAGATAAAACTCAAGCTAAATAAGATAGCCCTAAGTCAGATTATTTTATTATTTCTCCTCACTCTACTAGCCTTCATTACCAATTATCAAATCCACCTCTTTCAAATACTTAGGACTTCAATCAGTCCTCACAAACAATATCAACATCTACTCAGCCTGTCTTTCTCCATAACACCCTACCTTTACAAACAAACCATGTCTGACTGATTTTTCCATAAATATCTTAAAACTAAGCGTCCAAATTTATGATCAAACCAAGACCAAAATATAACTGGCCACACTCTTCCCTCTGTAAAATATCAGTTAAAACAATAGTGGAGATATTCATGCCAATCCTGGTTCCGCTGTTCATAAAAGCATCACTTCTAACCTTAACATAAAACATTACCTAATACATCTCAGCAAAAAACAGAATCCATTCACCTTACTAAATATGAACCTAAGAGGCATGTGCAATAAAACCAGTGACATACATGCTTATCTTGCCACATACACTCTTGATGTAGTCATAGCTACTGAAACATGGTTAAAAAAGAAATAAAGGATAATGAGATCGCCCCCCCCCCGGATCCCCGGATACAATATACTCGGGCATGACAGACAAAACAAGCATGCAGGTGGTGTAGCAATCATCTATAAAAAATTCCCTAACCATTACCTTACTTCCACAGGAAATACCCAAATTTAACAATGCTGAACTACTAATAGCACTCCTAAAAATCAACAATAGAAAAATTACATGGTTAACAGCAGTTTATATACCTCCAGATATCCAAACATATTAACTGTGAAACTATAATACTTGGAGACTTAAATATAGACTGGTAACTCATAAATTCCACTACCGCCACTGAATCCATAAATTTGTACAACTTCAGATGATTAATAACCACACCTACTAGAATCAATAAAACTCCAGGGAGACACTCAACATTAGATTGGATTCTTACAAACAAACCAGACAAATTGACAAAAGTAGGCTGTCTCTCAGATAGCACAAGTAACCACATACCAGCATATGCTATTAGAACTCACCATTACCTAAATAAACATACTATCTCTAATCAAATATGAAATACAACTAATTTCAGCAAAATATTTTCAATGAAACACTAAAATGATATAAATGGAATGTACTTAAAGCAATGACACTAGATACTCCTGTAGAACACTTTAATAACACATTCTTACAGACCTTAAATAATCTAGTACCAGTATGTAATAAAAGAGTAAAGTCTAACCTTACACCATGGCTGACAAAGGAAACAAAACAAATCATGATAAAAAAGGATAAAGTCTGGAAAAATTGATATAAAAATAGAACTCAAAAAAATGCCCTCCAGCAATTTAGACATCTTAGAAACCTTGCAAAACTCCATGTCAAACAAGGTAAGTAAACATATTATACCAAAATAGCAGGACTGAGCGAAAACAAGTGTAACACTTAAAGTTCAAAGTACTTTATTATCAATAATTAATAAGATAAGCGCTTTTGCTGTATAGCTTCATCAGATCTTACATTCATTTTAATTACTACAACTTTGATTTATACTGCTTGCACGAGCGTTTGCCAGCATAGCAGCAGCCTCTATTATTTGTTTTAAGCATATTATACCAACCTACAAGACAAACATATAAACAACCCAAAACTTTTTTGGACATCACTAAATAAACTACTCCACTCTGGCAAGACCACTAGTGACTTAACAAAAACAAATGATACGCCAGACTCTATCCCCACACAGTTTAATTAATACTTTATACAATCAATACTATCTCTCATAGATACTAACACCTCTTGCCCCCTTACACTACCTCTGTGCAATCAAAACCACCCACAGCTCTTCAGTTTTAGTCCAGTACCTACCACGCTCATAATCAAGTTGCTCCTTAAACTAAAAACTACTTCTGTGGCTGTAGACCAAGTACCATCAGACTGCCTAAAAATGGCTGCAGAAGTCATAGCCTTTCCTGTGCTAGGTCCATAGCAGAAAGATATGTCCCATCATTGCGGAAAAAATCGTACATCATACCACTGCACAAAAGCAGCACATCTACCGAGTTTAATAACTACAAACCGATAGCTAGTCTCTCCCCCACATCCAAACTATTAGAAAAATGCATCCATATGCAGCTGATGCACTACCTAATCTCAAATAACCTGCTTTCAAAAATGCAACATGGCTTTAGGACACAGCATAGCACGACTACTGCCCTACTACATTTTACCAATATAATAATCTGGTGTAGAAATGATGGTCTGCTTGTGTGCTCCATGTACTTAGACTTGTTAAAGGCATTTGACACTGCCTCACACCAGCAACTACTCGTTTAACTCTCCTCAACAGGACTTTCACAAAACTCCTTGCTGTGGTGACCTATCTGGAAAACAACAAGCCATTAAATGGCAACAAACCTACTCATACTTTCATCCAGTTACTACAGGTGTCCTTCAGGGCACTATCCTGGGTCCTCTACTATTTAATATATTAATTAATTAATGACCTCCACACCTCAACTCACCATACTAGTTTAGTTCAGCATGCAGACAACTCAACATTAATATGTGCAGCCTCAACAACAAATAATCTCCAAGACATTACCCAAAAAAATTTCTCCTCTGTAGAAACCTAGCTCAAAGAATCAAACCTCCTACTCAACCCCAAGAAAACTAAGTTAATGCTTTTCACCTCAAATATTTTACAAAATCAAGAGAAATCTTTTACCATAAAGTCAGCAAATAATACTGTCATTGAAACTGTAACTCACAATAAATTTCTAGGCATTAAAATAGATGACAATCTCAAATATGACCACCATATACTGCACACTTTTTTTCTAAAAAACAGAAACTAGGCTCCCTTTATAGGGTCACTGGATTCCTTACAGATACTGCAAGAAAAATGATAGCCATCACTTCTTACTGCCAAATCTCTTATACTCACACCTACCTTAAAAAACATATACAATACTCAAAGAAAACACTTGCCTTCTGCTGCAATAAAATAGTTAAATTTGCCACCAGTCTCCCTCATATGACTCACCATTGTCTTAGCTTAAAGCAATTAAACTGGCATGAACTACACAACTGTCAAACATATTCACAACTAACTACAGCACAAAAACTCATTCATCACCAAGAAAAATGTCCTGTGCTACAAAACTTATTACTACGCTACTGTCCAGCAAGGGGCCTCCTTTCTAGTAACAAATTATTATTAATTGCAAATAAGTCAAATAATGTTGCAGGAGACTCACTCTACTCCCAATGTGTTGCTGATCTCTGGAATAGTATCCCCATTCAAATAAAACTCTCTTAACAACCTCAGTCATTTTAAACCACTGCTTAAACAACATCTTAACCAATCCTGGTCCTGTACATACTTATCACAAAGTTAAAACTTTTTCAGATTATGATGCTCTGCAGATAGTCTCCTTACACATAATATTCTCAACCTCTTAGTGAAATGAAAAAACAATTTTTATGCATAACTGCTACCTGTACAGTCCACTAAGCTGCATGTGTGCTCTCTCTCTAGTAACTTCCACCTCTGTAAAATCTTAGTATATATATATATATATATATATATATGTGTGTGTGTGTGTGTGTGTGTGTGTGTGTGTCTGTATAAATGTAACTATTGTTTGTGTGTAAATGTAAATAGAAATGTAACTACTGTTTGTGTATAAAAGTAAATAGAAATGTAACTACTCTGCGTTGACTGGAACTTAGTATAATACAATGTAAGCAAATGGAGCTTTTCTCCCCGGGCCTCCTCTGAAAATGGGTATTACCTAGTTGGACTTTCCCAGTAAACAAAGACAAATAAATAAATACTGAAGATCTAATTAAGTAGCTGACAAGCAGCACTCTGTATTAAGATATAATTAGATGAAGAAGCATTAAAAGAAATTTGAAAATTTTACAGGCATGTAATTGTTATTCTAAGTAAAAATAATGGAATAATATAATAATAATGTTTAAATGTAGTACTTTTATTTTCAAAAATGCTTAGAAACATCTCAAGCAGTCGCTTCAAGGCTACACAGAAAGACAAATGTACTAGTTGCATGTGTTCTAGCAGTGAAAAGTATCTGTTTACTTCTTCATTTTATATGGATTGTTGCAGCACTTTCCAAAGTAAAAACCATAGAGTATGTATTCAGATAAAATCACTGGCTTCGATAAAAACATGGCTTGACATACTGGCTCCTGTTTTGTTTTATTTCTGCAAACACGCAAAGCAAGTTAGTTCCTTATATTGGAAAACAGTGACAATGATGAAAATTTTCAAGAGGCATGAATGATAGGGCTAGTCTGACAAATTACAGATTGATCAGTCTTGTGTCACTGACAGGCAAATGTTTTGAGGTAACATTAGTTAACATTTCCCCACATCTGTATTAACCAGTTTAGACTTAACACAGCATGGCTTTGTGAAGACTGGAATATGCATACCCAATCTGGTAACATGTTGTATTAGTGAATGTCATAATTCAAGATGTAACCAAAGTTTTATATACTGCTCCACATGTGTATATACTAAATTCTCTTCAAAGTTTAAATACTGACACTTATGTTTATCATTTGACTAGACTAACTAGACTATGGTTTAACAGTAGAAACCAATCTGTTAAAATTAAGTGGATTCCTGCCATCATTCAAAAAATCTGAAAAAGAAACAGTGCCCTCCAAAGCAGACAAGCAAGCAACCTGCACCCCAAACACAAGCCAGAAAACACATAATTCACCTCAGCAGTGTGCCTCACAACAGCCCTTACGGCAAAACACCATACCTAACACGCTAGTAATAGGAACCTCTATAGTAAGGCACATGGATGTTCCACTCACCAGGCTGAACAAGGAGAAGGTTACTGTCAGCTGCCTGTCGGGTGCTCGGATCCGCCACATAACACAAGAACTTAGGTCACTCCAGAACAAGTACAAGTATGATGCTGTCATTGTACATGTTGGTGTGAATGATCTAAGACGTACCTCCCTGGACTACATGAAAAGAGACATTGAGGAGCTCTCTGATCATGTAGCCCAAGCTGGTATGACCCTGACCTTGAGTAGCATACTACCTTCACCTAGAATGATACCACAATACAAAGACAAAATGATCAATTTCAACAATTGGCTAAGCTTCTGGTGTCATTCTAAGGGGATCCAGTGTCTGTCTGCCTGGGATGACATGATAGACAAGCCTCGCTGTTTTGCCAGAGATGGGTTGCACCTGTCACATGTAGGTTTTCAAATACTGGCCAAGGCTCTTGCCGTCCACATAGTGCCTTTTTTGGGCAAGGCTCAAAGGACAAACCAACCACCGTAACCAGCACAGGTAACCAAAAACTAAGGGTAATGCTACTCAATGCCAGAAGTCTCAACCTCAAAATGCACACACTCGAGGCTCTCCTCAGCATGGAGAAAATCAATGTTTGTACAGTGACAGAAACCTGTTTCAAGGCTCAAGAGAGCCCCCAGCACTGCCAGGTTACAATTCATATCATACCTTCTGGCCTCAGTTACCAGATCACAGTACAAAGGGCGGAGGTGTATCCATATTCATCAAGGATACCCATATCTCCAGGTTAGTAGCGCAGCATGATGCCCCAGAGATCATCCATGTGCAACTATCAGCAGGCAAAACCACATTTCAAGTCGTAGCCGGTTATAGATTGCCCACCATGTCCCAAGATGCTCACTCTGCATTCCTTGAGACATTGGAAAATATAAAGGTCCTACCCAACACCATAATCTTGGGTGATTTCAACTACCTTGGTATAGACTGGGCGAGCTACCAATGTTCCAACTCCTATGCTCAGCGATTCATAGAATTTATAAATTCAAATGCCCTTGAACAACTAGTATGTTCCCGCACTAGAGGGGACAACATATTGGATTTAATCATCACAAATATGGGCGCCCACTGTACCACACCCGTTATCACTCCCTCCATGGTCAGATCCGATCACAAACTGATAACCTTGGACATCCTCACCCCTTCACCTCCCCCAGTCAAAAAAAACATAGTCAAAAACCTTTCCAAAGCAAACTTCAAACTACTTGCATCTGAAGTGGAAAGCTTCACTATTCCCTTGCAGAAGGATAACGATATCCAGGATGCAGAATCCTACACCAAGGCACTCTATATGCATCTTCAGGATTGCATGGACCGTGCTATCCCAAATAAAACCAAGACTCCTTCCTCAAGCAAGAAGAAACCAGTCTGGTGGACCCCGGCCTTAAGCAAACTTTACAATAAAAGGAGGAGACTTTTATAGTAAAAAAGACCAAATCTCAAGTAGAAAAATCATCCCTGATCAGCATTAGTAAGAAATTGAGGGCCCTCATCAAGTCAACTAAAGCTAATTTTGAAAAGAAAGTTGCCAAGGATGCCAAGGATAACCATAAGGCCTTCTATGGCTACATCAAAAACCTAAATGGCAACGCTCAGGTCTGTTCTGAGCTAGTACAAAATGGAACAAAATACACTGACCCTTCTGACATTGCCAACATCTTGACTGACAGGTTCAGTGCAAATCCCCCACCACCACCTACAGGGCCTATTACCATTCCAGGGGATTGTGTAAGTCCAATTATTACTGATACGTTGGTTAACAAGGCTCTATCTAAAGCTAAAAACACGCCTCCATGGGACCAGATGGTGTCCCAGGCTGTGTCATACGCAAGCTCCAAAAGGAATTAACCCCGCATCTTAATACCCTGTTCAGTCTCAGCCTCTCCACAGGATATGTGCCCAGAGAATGGCGCACGGCAATGGTGGTCCCGCTACACAAGGGTGGGGCCACAACTGACCCTGGGAACTACCGACCAATATGCCTGACCAGTCTGATCTGTAAGGCTATGGAGCGAATCATTATGGAACTCATAAATGGAGAGATTGAGAACCTCCGGTCGCTGGACCCCTCACAGTTCGGCTTCGTCAAGGGCAGATCATGCCTCTTGAACCTGGTGGATTTCTTTGAGACAGTTACTCAGGCTATAGATAAGGGAAAGGAGGTACACACGGCTTACCTTGACCTTGCTAAAGCATTTGACACCATTCCCCATTCGGGTATTATTGATAAGCTCACCAGCCTGGGCATAAACCCTTACATCAAAAGATGGATCACAAACTGGCTCTCAGGCAGATCCCATAAAGTAAGAGCTGTGGGATCTATGTCCATATCCAGACCAGTAATGAGTGGTGTGCCTCAGGGCTCTGTCTTGGGGCCCCTCCTGTTTGGCATATATTTCTCAGAAGTACAGGCAAGCACGGAAGGGCTGTGGCTAAGTTTGCAGATGACTCCAAACTGGTTGCTATAATAGAGTCTCTGGCCAACATGGAGATCCTCCAGAAGGGCTTAAATGAGACTGATGCATGCTGTCAAAGCCATGGTCTCAAGCTAAATGCAAAAAAATGCGTAGTAACCCCCTCTGGAAAAAACAGAGTACCCGCAAACTACAACATAGGAGGTAACCCCTGAAATCTGAAGAAGAAATAAGGGATCTAGGGACCCAAGTAGATAGCCATCTTTCCTTTGATAACCATGTTGCCAAAGTGGTTAGAAAATCCTTCTGTGACCCATCTGAACATGATAGGGTTCGCATCAAGATCTAAGGATGTAATGGTGCCCCTCTACTCTTCCCTCATCAGACCCATTATTGATTACAATGCACCAATTGGAATGTACCTGGCTAGACATCTCCAGCAGCTGGAGAGACCACAGAGGTACCTAACCAAGAGAATTACTGGCCTCAAACAGTTGCCCTATGCAGCACGATTGAAAAATCTAAGACTGTTCTCTGTTGCATACTGCTTTCTCAGAGGCGATCTCTGTCTAACGTACAGAGTCATGTCCAACCCAGAATTGTTGAACATGCTCCATCTTAGCAAAACCAAATCTACTCGAGCTACACGCTCTAGGGATATAAACCTCAACACAACAATGAATAGAACATGCTGGAGGGATAGATTCCCTTCGCAGAGACTTCCGTTACTATGGAACAGGGTCCCGATCTACATAAGACAGAGCCTCTCACTTTCACTCTTCAAGAGAAACCGTGATGAGTGGATGGGTAACAGAAAGTTCACACTGGGGATCACACCAACAGCACTACTAGATAGGGGCCAAGGGTACTAGCTGCTAGTACAAGGGTCTAGGGAACTACTAAAGAGGTGGTGAATACTGCACAATGTGGCTGGGCTAATATATGCCTTCGGGCAGATAGCTCAGTACCAACCTATGAACCTATTCAAGCAATAACCACTGAAGTTCCATCAAGAATCATAGTTCGGCTTAATAATATTTAGCTACTTTTTCTCATCCCTTGAATTCACTTGCTTTCCCTATTAAAATACGAAGATGACTACAACGTTAACTTAATTTCAAATTATCTAGATGACACCTTTGGGGTCTAAGTTTTTTTTCTTCTTGAAGTTATATGGGAAAAGGACACCAAGGTATAATACTTCATTCAATATAACATTTTAGACCTAACAATATCCTTATGTTATCAAGAATGTGACAGTAAATAGTTTCACTTACCAGAGGGATTGAAATAAGAATTATAATAATGTTCTTTTTTTCATATGAACAATGTTTGTATTAAAATATGCTGCATCTGTCTGATGAGAACTACTTTAAGAACAGTTTGATATCAGAAATGTATGCTGTTCTTTCTAATAGTAAATATCTTGTAAGACCAGTAAATGAATACAATGCCCCTTTTTCACTAATTTGCTTATGATTATTTAAAATATCTTGAGCGTGTACTGTAATATTTTAATGTACACATTTCTGGACTGAGAAGTACCAAATATGAGGACAGATTAAAAAAAATGGGCTTATGCTGCCACTTATAGTTGTGGCTGGCTGGTTAAGGTGTGTTTTTTTACAACACACACAAAACACAAGGTTTGAATCTCACAGGGGATAACTGGCTAGGCTTAAAATGGCTCGCAAGGGCAGTTAGCCTAGTACTAGCCTATGAACCTATAACTTACCAATGTCTAAACCTGTAAGCATTATACAGAGCAAAACACTTATCAGATTCTCAAGGTGCATCATCCAAACAAAGCCAGAAATAAAGCAATCGTCTTTGTTAACATCAATGATAGTTCAAAACTAAAGACTACTTTCACGCAAGACTGATTAAACTCAGGAATGGAATACCCCCCCCTCAAAATCTTATTTAAAAATGCTTACATTTAGATATTGGAGAGTTCAAATTAATTTCTATAGTGGTAGGACATTATCCCTTGTGAGGCTTAGAATATGTGGCTTTCTAACAATGTAGCATATTCATATAATGTAAGTGTGGCAAAAAGAATATATTATTGAAACTGCTCAAAATCATAGCTTGATGAAATAAACAGCAAGCCACACCAAATAAATTAGATGAATCAGGTGCTCTGTTTAGCAGTTTAGCAGCAAAAAAAAAAAAAAAAAGACTTGAGATGAATGTGCAGGTGATCTCTCTTTTTATCTCTTTATTGCCAGGCTCCCTCTAATGGCCATGACATGCCATGACATCACATTGCAGATAACACTCCTAAGGATGACTGACTACAGAACTTCTAGCTAAACAGCTAACGATAACCTCAAGCTTTATTATATTCACATTAATAATTTCTGCAACAATAATCCATATAATGAACATCATTCTTTCTCTTTGTAAATAATGCATTTTCACCACAACAAAAATTAAACATTTTGCCAAAAAATGCAAACTTGGATTAAAATGTAAAACTGTCGGAAGACCAATCATAGTACTTCAAACCTCATGAATCACCTCAAAAGGAAACAACCCAGGCAACAGGACCTCCATTTCATAGAAACATTGCCCAAACCACTTTGCTTGGTAAGGCAATAGTTTAACAACTTTTATGTGCCTGTGTTTCTTTATTTAATATGAAGTCTGGTCTCTATACCATATACTGCCCATCAGTGCCTTGTTACTGGACCTTTCGGTAATAAAAATATGTTCTAATATTTAGGCAAACAGACAACTAGAATATGTTAGCAGTCTACAGCTATGTTTTTCCATTGACACCATATCAATCAGTCTTCAAAAGCAATAAGCTGGTAAGGCTGACAAGCACAGCAGAAATATAACACTGAAACATTATTATTGTTTGCTTCCCACTGTCAAATTATCTTCAGCCATCACTGCAGACAGCACAATACAGGGTTTCATTTGTAGCCAAGGCCCCTTCAAGAAATCTGCCATCCCATCAAGAAAATTTGGGTGAAAGTGAAACACTACTCTTGCCAAATTAAAAACATCTCAAGAAGAATTCAGAAAACTTCAATATTCAGCTGGTACTGAAAACTTCAGTGACAAAATAACCACAAAAGAATAGCAAACATCTCAATTACTAATTATTGGATAACCACAGAAACATTATACTTGAAATATTATTACAGCTTCCAAAACGCAGGGAAAAGAGGACAATAAAATACATAAAATATTAGTTCCAAATGATTCTAAAATGCATATGTGCATGGTTTGTAGATGATTTCCCATAAGTTACAAGCAATTTCAGAAATGAGTGCAGCCCTGAACATTTGTAAGGTGTTCCTGGCACTAAATCTCAAACTATAACTGTAGGAATGCATGCTATCAATTAATTGCAAAGTGAAGGAACTTGTGCTCTGAAAAGCATGGCCAATGCTTATTTTCTGTATAACCTTCAAAAAGTGCATTTATACAACAGGTTTGCAAAAAGTTAAGAACACTGTATTTTTTTCTGCTGTCAGGCAAATATTATAAAGTACATTGCACTACAGGAAGGCATTAATTTAAAATAAGGAAAAAAAAGCAAATAAAAACAATCATAAGTAAAGATCAGAAAAGAACAATAGTATAAACAATGATTATGAGCCACTAAATACAACAAAGTAACAGTTACCCCCTACACAACCACAACTAAAGCCCTGTTGTTTGTACATATTTCTCAGAAGTTCAGGTAAAAACTAAAGAGTTGTGGCTGACCAAGTCTGCAGATGACTACAAACTAGGTGCAATCATTGAATCCCCAAATGATGTCAGTATACTCCAGGAGGGTCTCACACAGACCAATGACTGGTGTATTAGTTACAGACTTAAACTGAATGCAAAGAAATGCATCATCATTCTCTTCACCACAAACAATGTCCCTTTATGCTGTCAAATCAATAACAATACCCTAAGTACCCATGACGTGGTAAAGGACCTGACCAAGTTGACCATGGCTTTAACTTCGACCAACACGTGTCTACCATTATAAGGAAAGCTTTCTATGTAGCACACTTGATTAGTAAAGGCATTGCCTTGAGAGCAAAAGAAGGTCATAACCCCCTATACTTGTCACTTATTTGGCCCATAATTGAGTATAATGCCCCATTTGGTATGTACCGTACCAAGCATCTACAGCAATTAGAGAGACCTCGGAGATTTCTAACAAAGAAGATCAAGGGCCTCCAGCATGTGCTTTACACGGACTGACTAAAATCCCTGTCAATAAACTCCATATCGTACAAGTTTCTTAGGGAAGGCTTATGCCTGGCCTACACAGCAACCCAAGACCCAAACCTAATGAACTTACTACATATCCATCATAAATCAAATGAGTCTAGGGCTACCCATTTCAGGGACTTAAATACCACCTGTGACTTAAATAGGACATGCTGGAGGGACAGATGTATCTCCCAGAAATTGCCATGTCTTTGGAACAGGCTATCAATTCATGTAAAACAGAGCACTAATATGACACTGTTCAAGAGGAACTTGGATGAGTGGATGGGCCACCGTAAATTCTTACCAGGGATAGTGCCCACAACCCTCCTGGACATGGGCAGTCATCACTAAATGCAATCTTGGATACTGACTAGTACCTCTATGGTATTACATTGGGTTGAAACATCTAGGCTTAAAATGACCTCTGGGTCAGTAGCCTAGTAATCTCCTATGATCCTATGATCATACATGAGCACATAGAGAAAACACGGACACAAAAGAAAGCATCATTTCATTTAGTCAAATATGGACAGAAAACCAGCATATATGCAAGGATGGTGCTACAGGGGGATCCGATGTCTGTTAGCAGGTAGGGCATAGTCAGTAGACTACATTGTTTTTCCAAGGATGGGCTGCACCTGTCCCCCCTAGGCTTTTGCATATTGGCTAAAACTTTATCCACTCCTTAGAGCCTTTTTTAGGCAATACCAAAAAGTCAAGACTACCAACATAGTGAAAAAGACTTCAAGCAACCTTCAAGTATTACTACTCAGTGACAGAAGCCTAAACAAAAAGCTCCACACCCTTCAAGCACTGCCCACTCTGTAGAATGTAGACATCTGTGCTGTGACTGAGACTTGGATTAAAGCCATAGTAAGTACTCTGGCAGTGCAAGGCTACATAGACTTCCACACACTTATAACAACAACAGCACAAACTGGGGACAAAAGTGGAGGCATCTCAAGCTACATTAGCAACAAACATACCTCTTTGTTGGCTAAACAGGATGATACCATGGAGATCATCCACATGCAAGTCACCATAGATAAGGTCCCTCACCATACCATGGCTATCTACAGGTCACCATCTATGCCCCTAAACTCTCACAACTCTTACCTAAACCTGCTAGAGGTGCTCACCATCCAACCAAACACTCTATTCATGGGTGGCTTTAACTACCCCTCTTTATACTGGGAAATGTTCACTCCCTCAAACTCATAGGCACAATCCTTCTTGGACTCTGTTAACACAAACAGATAGTGCAGGCTCCTACCAGAGGATCAAACATACTGGGGCTGGTACTCACCAACATGGGATAGCATTGCACCTCCACCCATGTCACATCCTCACTAGTGAGGTTGGATCACAAAGCTGTTCCCTTTAAAGTAAAAATCAACACAAAAAAACAGTTAAACCAGTCACAGAAACTGTTCAAAGGCAAATTACATCCTGTTAAGTGGCAGTTTGTCAAAATTCAAGGCTATCCCTAACCCCAAGACCACAGGTGCTATGCAGAATTATTCACAGAGTCCCTAAACAAACATGTGAATGGCTGCAGAGAGGATGCCATACCAACTAGAAGTAAAGCCAAAACAAACACTAAAAACAAACACCACTGGTGGAATCCATACATAAACAAGGTATATAATAAAAGAAGAAAATGCATGTCCAAAATCAGGAAGAATAACTCCTTTAAAGACAAGTGTTCTCTTATACAACTAAACAAGAAATTAAGAGGTCTAATTAAGTCTAACAAGGACAACTACAAGGTCAGGATAGCCTTGCAGGCTGAGGACAATTGCAAATCCTTCTTCAGCCATGTCCAGAACCTTAAGGGTAACACACAGCTGTGTGCTGAACTGGCGGCGAATGGTACCACCTTCACTGATCAGGGTTACATAGCAAATGTACTGGCTTGATAAATTCAGCTCAAAATTCACACCCCACACACTCCTCCCCAAGTCCACCAGGTAAAATCCCCTCCAACATGCTATCACCAATTATTAGCAGGGACCAAGTGCTGACAGCACTCACTAAAGCCAAGAACATCACATCCATGGGTCCTGACAACATCACCAGCTGCTTCCTGAACACTCTAAAACATGACCTATCAGGACCACTTGAGGCAATCATCTACAGCCTTGAAATAAGCTACATTCCAAGTTAATGGAGGACTGCAACAGTCATTCCCCTCCACATGGGCAGACCATCAAACAGTCCAGAGAACTACAGACCCATCAGTCTAACAATTCCAATATGCAAAGTCATGAAATGAATTATAATGGATATGATTAACAAAGACATTGGTGACCTACAGACACTGCTTTTGTTAAGAGAAGGTCATACCTACTTAACCTGGTAGATTTCTCTGAGAGGGTCAGCAAGACAATGGAT